>NW_010105547.1:104311-141388 GCF_000699245.1 Pterocles gutturalis | reverse complement strand
TTACTATTATTATAATTATCATTATTATTCTAAATTTTCTCATAGTTTAGTTGTTTTTTTTTTTCTTATCTCAACCCATGATCTCTTTACCCCTTCAATTCTCTCCCCCATCCCCAGGAGAGGGGAGGGTGGCTGAGCGACTGAATGGTATTTGTTTGCTGCTAGACAGTTCAAAACCATAACTCGTTTTGCACTGCAACTTGCATGAAACCACATAAGCACTGCACTTGTGAATCTTTCAAACACCAGATGGAACTCAAAGGTCAATCAGAAACATCAGGTCCAGTCTCTTGCTGTCCAAGGCAACAAACTGAGCAAGATCTAATTTGAAAGCCCTCAAAACTCATCACCCACTCTTCTGATGATAAAAAAGTGTTCTCTAATTTCCAACCCAAATGTATTCATGGCCCATTTATAACTATTTGACTATATTCCAACTTCACTTTACCTTTAAAAACCTCCCTCATTCTCATATACACAAAGTGAGACAGCTGATTTCATACAAAATTCTCTTGGAACACTGACACTTGATGTCACCATGTCACCAAATAGTTCCTTTCTCTCATTCCACACTGATGCTGATGGACTTCACCTTCTGGCTGCCCAGAAGCTCTCTTCCTCTGTGGAAAAGTTCCTATTTCTTCTGAAATGCCTACCAGAAATCCGCTTACACTGATGCCAAGGTTGAGTAGCAGCTAGACAATAATCTATTTTTGTTATAATTACATAACAAAAACACCTCTATGAACAGCTTGAGGGGTCTGAACCGTTTATTAAGCTTAAAATAACACAATGATCACTATACAAGACCATTAAATATTCATATTCATGAAACACATTAGCTGAGACAGCCAGCAAAATTAAATAACAATGTGCAGGTGACAAATTAACTCTACCAATCAACATATCAAGGTATTTTAAAAGCACTTTCACCACCTTCAGAAACGTACTCTTATTCAAAAATACTTTCAATAAATTAAATACTCTATTAATTAATTTTCTTTTAGTAGACTTTCAAGAGTTTCTGTGACATCAGGGAGTGCACTAACTCATCTATATGACCCCACTATGATTAGTTTTGTTCACCCTGCTGCTTATTATATTGCTATATTTTATCTGAAACAGGTTTAGTGGGTAACATTTCCACAGCAGGGTTACATCTTCTTGAAGGTCTGCTCACTGGCAGAATCCTCATTAGTGCCTTCAGACCCCCTACAGAAATTCAACATCACCCCAAGAAAACCAGGAAAGGTGAAGCTAGTGACACCACTTTCTCACGTGGCTCTACTTGGGCAGAAAGACTGAGGGATGGAGGGAAAGCAGGATGAAGTAAGGTGTTTGTTTCTTTTCCTGAGGCATGGTCAAGAGGCAAGTTTTTCAATACGAGGGAACGGATTTCTAGCCAGTTCCTTGTCTCCACTCCTGCACTACAGTCCCTGGTGCAGGTGACCATCTCCAGCATGCTATTTCTCTGGTAGTTATATCATAAGATGAATATAAATGTCCAAAGTGATAACTTGTAGAACTGGACCAGCAGTGCTGGCCAGCATTGAAATCTCCCCCATTTCAGCTGCAAGCTTGGGCTGGATTCTTGTTGCCCTGGGAAAAGTCAAGCTACCAGACATGGTACTGCTTTATTTCCTGACAGGATCAAGGATTCAGGGGAAAGACTGTGGGACATGATAAGGCAAGACAACATTACTTAGATTTTCCTGTAAAATTCTCTTGGAGGTGAGAGAAGTGAATTCACTGTTCATACGAACTGCTAGATCAAAACTGGAATTTCCTCATTCTTTGTAAAATGAGCAATGAAGAGACAGCACTTGTGACACATCCTTTTTCCTGTTTCACCTTTGCTCCCAGTCTCCATCCTGTATGGACTTTTATTGAATTGCCACCATCATTCAGTTCTCTTACTCATTTCAGGCCTCTTTGATGATGCCACTTTCAACTTGTCATGACAGGTTATGACCTGGACACTCACGTGCCAGGAAATGGTCTTGATTTACTGCCCTGTTCAATGCTCACACAAATTTGAAATATTTAATTGACATTTAAAATGTCATTCATATGGAATTTCACACTCTGTCTCAAATTCCTCACAATGTTATTTCCGATAAGCAGGTAATTATTCACCTCAACACAGGTCCGGGATAAATTCTGGCATTCTAAGATCCACTTGCCACCGAAAAATCTCAAAACACACATGGATTCCGCGATGGGAACACAGAAACATTTAATTGGGAAAAAACACCGCTTGTTTGATTTTTTTGTTAGTATTTTTGGTTGCACAATTAAAGATTTTTCTTGCTTCAGCAGTTTTCTCTGCTGATTTGTGGGGGTTCACAGAGACTTTGCTGCCTCAGCAACACCTGGGACCAGAGGTAAGGTTGTTTTAAACTACTTGGCCTATAGCAAAACAACTTGAGCATTGAAGCTGAAATTGCACTAAATTTTCTCAGCTGTCCGTAACCACATAGATTGGCTGTATATGGACTACACTGTGGGGAGAAAAAATAAAAAAAAAAAAAAGAAAAAAATTACAGAGAGTGCATTTTGATAGGTTTCTGACTAGAGAGTGCACATGGCTGATTTTAAAATGCTATAACAAGCTATACATTGTTTAATCCCAGACTGAATGTTTTTGTTGTTATTTTTCTTTTCCCAGCTCTCACCTTACTGATTAAGGCCACTCCGATACCTTTTCCTCCTGCTGATTAGTATTTTCCTTCATGATTACTCCCATTTAAATTACAAGGCTGCCCAAGGACTCAGATATTCTCCAGAATGAATAAAGGAGCTCAGTTTGTCTTTGAGACATTCAGAAGTAAACGGACAAAGGCAGATGCCTTCCTGTGCAGCAGAATGAGAATGACCTGTTCGGGTATACGCTCATGTCACCCTTCTTGCATTCTCTTTACAGAGGAGTCAAAATTGTCCCCCCTTGGGCAGCCCACATGAGAAGTTTCATTAAGAAGCATTCAAGAGGTGCTGCTAATCCATGAAACCATGAGCACATCCTCCTGGTGTTGGTCACAGACCTGTCTCTAACCCCGAGACATACTTCTGCCATACTCCTCAAGATTTTCATTAAATAACACTAGGTTTTCACATTGCTTATTTTATGTGTGGATAGCCACTCCTGCCTCCCAAAATAGTCAATTGAAAATATATGCTTCTTAGCGTAATATTCTAGAACAGGCACTTCGGCTGTTTATGCAACGCACCCTCTGGAAAGGGAGCCAGCGGCTCTCCATGGGCCAAAACTCAAAGACACTGGTCACTAAAATCAGATGCCTGAGACAGGTCATATGTAGTACCACCAAAGACAGTGCAAATATCTACCAAAATTTTCCAAAACCTTCCATATCCTATTGGGAAGTGTGGGATACTGGAAAAGAATTGTATTAGATCAACACTGTGGGCAGTGCAATACTGAAAAACACCAAACCCAAGCTGGTAGGCACTTATTCACAGGTGAAGTTTCACTGAAGTTATACATGTTACAAATAAGTGCTTTATTAATTTTAGTATAACATGGACAGCTAGCCTTAAATGAGGGTTTATGTGCACAAAAGTGAAATATTAAAGTTTCACCTCCTGCATTTACTCAGCATTTATCCTTTGCCCAGACACATTTACCAGAGTATGGCATTACAGCATCACCCACCATATGCACAAAATGCAAACTACTACATTTGTGCATTTATAGTTATAAAAAGTTCAATTTTGTGAAGACAACTTATTTACGAAATTTTAACTCACGATGTAGTTTTGAAGAATAATAATTTCTTCTTATATGTTTACAAAATAATGATTAGCCCTGGGACAGTAGATTGGAACAGACTACCTATCTACCAGGAAGAGACTGCCATTTGAAGATCGAGGAAACATCCACTGAAAACAGCTGGAAACACGTTCAAAGCCAGCAAATACACATGGTTATCCCCAAAGCAGGTGATACTTCTGAAATTCCCCAAATTTGTTAGTTATATATATATGGGTTCAAGGGAAGGCTCCAGTAAGAGTTTCTAAAAACACATATCATATCAAGCTCAAGAAATTCCATGAACTTAAATATCTAGAGTTTGGGTGAGCAACAGGGGAAAATAACAAATAGATAACAGCCTCTTCTTACCTTTCTTTTCTGTGAGGAGACACTTCTACAATAAACCTAAATGTATTTCTTGAGTACTGAGGATTAAAACTAACCTTCTCCTTGCATAAAAGTATTGTTTAACTTCCTTTCTAAGAAGAGGATTTCCATAAATAGTTCCACCAGCAGAATGCCTAAATTCATTTGCACGCATAGTCCAGGAAAGGAAAAGAATGCTATCAAGCCTCCTGCATACGGTCTGAGCAAAGTAACCCCTGGCTTAGTAGAGTATGCATAATTTTAGCCCATGATTTAATTGTTTTGCAAGGTAGTAGCCTCCAATAAAAATGTATAAACTAAAAAAATATACCCTCAAATACACTATCAATAAAAAATACTTAATGTATAAATGTATTTCAGTAGGAAAAAGAAATTGACACATAGTGTGAACACAGCACCTCCTGGAAGAAGTATCCAAGCACAGAAAAAAAAAAAAAAAAAAGAAAAAAAAAAAGAAAAAAAAAAAAGAAAAAAGAAAAATTTTCTTTAACTAAAAGAAAACCCTTCCAGCAAGAAACTGACACTGAAAAAAAAGAAAGAAAAAAAAAAAAAAAAAGCTTTCTCTCCTGAACTATAGGGCATTGTGGTTCTTCAATCAATACTTAGGATTTGAGCCCTGTCTGAGGCCTTTAAGAACTAGCTCAATGTCCAAAAGACAATATAGTTCCACGTACACTGCAGTATCAGGTGCAGCTCTTAACTTCCTAAGCAGAGCATGTTCAGCAACACTCACCTATCATAGCATATTAAATCAGGTCATATAAAATATATTCAGCCCCGCCTTTGAAATCTGTCCTGCACTGGTCTGCATTTACTCACAAGAAATATTGGTAGACTGCTCTGAAGCTGTAGGCAAACTTGAGATAGGCAAAGCTTGGAGGGAGCAGAGGATGCTGCAGTCCTCTTCAGAGCAATATAGGAGGGAATAATACCCTCTTCCTGAATGTTTTATGATTATTACCTCTAATATTTCAAAGGTAACTTCCTTCTCACAAAGCAGAACACTTCTACTTCAAGACTACACACACACCAGGTCTGATGTTTTTAAACAAGACTGAGTTACCCAAGCATGAAATAGCTGAAACAATTTTCTTAACAGCTGAAAAACACTTGGCTAACTCAAAAATAGCTGAACCAATTTTCCTCAAACTTTCCAATGCAGTACACCTTTGGACTAACACTATACTTGCTAAATTTCTTCCTGCCACTTGTATCTTTGATTTTGCCTAGCGACTAACAGGAACATAAAATAACAATTAAAGATCCAATCCTGCATATACACAAGTACATGGTCAAAATTACTACCACAATATTGAGTCAATGGTGGCAGGATCAAACCCTAAGAATGTTTGTACCATTTCAACTTCATAGCAGTGCTATATTGACACTATAGCTCATAAATATGGAATCAGGTAAAGTCCACTGTATTTTATAAGGCTGTAAATTTTCAAGGGGCTCTCATATTACTCTCAATAACCCTCCAGGGAAAATCTGGTTGGCTGAATTTTCAGAGATTACTTTATAAATCTGTTTGTGGCTGCTATTTCACATCAGTTGTGCATGTAAATTGGAAATGTTTTTATAAGAACAAATCATGTGATAAGTATGAATCAAAAGGGGACACATTTTTGCACGCAATCATGTTCTGAAATGAAAAAAAAATGCTCACAAGTCAAACAATAGCATTCACCTTTCTTAAGTCCAAAGGAAACTTTTAATCCACAGCCTGTAGATTCTTCTTCCAAATCAGTGCCGGTATCATTCCCAATTTATGCGCTTACTGCGACAACTGAATTGTGTTCCCCTGTGTACTTCCCTTGCTTTAAAAACCATAGTCATCTACTCTGATCCAGTAGTGAAAAGCATATGTAGACCCTCAGAGCCTAATCAACCTCTGCTGGGGTTTTACATGTATTAAGTATTTATTAAAGTCAGAACATACCGATTATTATATAAGAATTTAATTTGAAAGTCATTATTTTGCTTTTTCTGTATTCCTCACCAGTTCCACCCAGCTTCTAAGAACAACTTACTTCCATTTAGTAATCATGTCAGCAAAGCACATATGTTGTTCTCAAAACATAGGGATAACATGGGAAATCTCTAATTGGGTATGCATAACCAAATTAATCTCAACTTCGGGTATTGTGTTTTCCTTAGCTTGGCCAAGCATAGAATGTCCACCAAACCAGATTACATCTTGTACATCAGTGGAGTACACAACAAACCAGTCCTTATCGACCTATAAGACAACTCCCAATTACATTGACTTCACTAATGAATTTGTCTTCATAATCTGCATTAGCTCTCACATGCTGTTTTAAGATGTAAATGTTCTGAAAGTCCTTTGCAGACATGCCTAGACTATCCCTAAACCAGATGGCCAAAGCGAGTGCAGACTCTGTACCTCTACCTGGTATTTCCCTATATATGGAATCCAGGCTTTATGTTAAGATCTGTACTGCTGTGACCCTAATAACCATGTGAATTCCTTCTTCACATTTCACATTGTGGAAACCTCCTAGAGATTTAACAAAAGTTAGGAATTATTATGACTCTTCTACAGAATGAAATTTAAAACAAAAAGCAAAGTATTACTATATGCTTTATATTATTGATTTTTATACTTCTCCCGTGATTGATAAATGTCCTGCATAGGCACAGGTATATTTCAGGTTCTCTAACCAAGCAAAATTTTAAGCATAATGTGCAAAGAAAGCTGATGACTTTCTAAAATAAATTGCATTGTAAATGCCTGTGTGTTTTAATTCAAATGCTATGATTTCACCCAGACGGTGCATTTGCTTAAAAATCAGCATTACCATTTTGTGTCTTAAAAGATCTACAGTCAATCCAGATCACTTTAACATTCATGTGATCTCTTTGGTACACTCCTGATTTTTTTTTAGCCTATTCCTATGGGAAAATTACTCAGATTTATTAACTGAATTTACATACTTTTTTCTATAATTCAGCAAACACTCCTTTTAAGAGACTGAGATTTAATCTCCCCTGCAAGGTCAAGATGTATCTTTTATGTGCCAAAGAAGCTGAAATTCAATTTATGATCAGCTTCAACTGACTAAAATACACTACTTTCAGTTTGCAAAAATTTCACAGGAAGACCTTCACTATGTCATTTCACATAATTCTATATCAACTACTTTCTTTTATTGGCAGTTTCAATAAAATGACTGTTAAGTCTCAAAAAAACATTTACTTCTCAGTCTACAGCCCATTTTCTCTCAAGCACTGGGCCCATTAGAGAATCAAGTCACAGCTACTCAAAAAAGTCTGCTGAGCTTATAAGAATTTTCAACAACAATAGTTCAGTTTCAAAGGCATCAGAAAATTTGGAATACTAATGTTTCATACAAATTGGAGAGCTGCTACCATAATCTTCACTTAGCATTATTGTTTTCCAGTTTATGAAACCCTATTTCTTAAATGGAAAAATCTAATCCAAGAAAATATTCAAGTTAAACTCATTCATAATGTCATAGTTGTCAGAACAGATTTGTACTGTAAACAGAAAATTTTAAAGCTCCATTTAATGAAACAAGATTGTTCACACTTTATTGTCTATAGCTGAACCTGAAGTCTTAGACTAATGGGACTGGAAGGGATCCGAATGGATCATGTAATCCCTGTCCTTTTCCTAGACAGCATCCAGTTAGATCTATGACATTCCCAACTGATGCATTTGTAAGTTGTTCTATAGACCATGCTGGAAATGCCACACAGTAATCTATTCATTTATTCTCCTTACTACTGGGAAGCCTTCCTTTCTAATTTGAGTTGTCCTTCCTGAAATTTAAGCCCATTGTACTTCTCTAGGCTCTATGTGCAGACTACTATCTTAAGCATCTCCCTACATATTTGAAGACTGTTACTAGGGTCTTCACTCTCTTCACATCTTAAGACAAAATCCAATATATTCATCTATTCTTTCTTCCTTGGTGATGTATCCAGGCCTCCAGTTCCTCCTGTAATGTGTCCAATTGGCCCAAATCTTGTCTGAACTTCAATGTTCAAACTAGACACAGTCTCTCATCTACAGCTTAATAGGTTTGAGTAGAGTCAAAGAATTATGTCACATTGTTGCTAAACTGTGTTTCAGCTTGCAGATCTTTTTCAGAACATGAGATAATGTGAAAATGCATCTTAAGCCCTCAATCCTTTTTCATTTTACACAGATCGGCTAACAAGAAGTACTTCATCCCAGGCAGTGTACCTCTGTCCTTGTGCTACTAATTTTTCCAATGAGCAGCACTTTGCATTTACTCAACAAGGTCCATTTTTCAGTACTATGTCCAAGTTTGCTGCCAGTACCGTTTTCATTTGCAGGCCTGTCCTGTAATATACCAACAGTGCAACACCATCAGAAAATTTAACAAGCAAACCTCTTACGCCATCACACAGTTTATTAATGAAAATATAGTACTGGAGCCAAGGGAGTTCCCTATCATGGTAAAAATAATTTGAACAAATAATCTAACTATCTCTTCTTGTGCAACCTTAGTATGAGAAAGCTGCTTTCTTCAGGTAGTAAGGGATAGAAGACAAAATTAGAGTAACCTAGGCATACACAGGTGGGTTTCTCATCAAACAAAGACCCAATAATTTAAAAACATCAAGAAGCAGCATAAGCTCACCACGTGGTATGTTACTTTTTGCCTTTTTTTTTCAGTACTCTGACTGCACAGAAACAAAGCCTGATAAAGTATATCCCAAAGCAGATCTTGTATGACGGTGAGTCAGTCAGTGTTATATTCATTATTGGACTGAAATTACTTGAAACAGAACGTGCTTTTGAAGAAAGCAAAAAAGAATAGGAAAAGGAGATGAATGATTCAGTATATTATCTCCTCAGGCTGTAATATACAAAGCTGGCAGCTTCAGCTTTACAAGCACTTTAATTTCAAGAGACAAAGGTCTCATTTCTATTATTATTCCACTCACTAAAATTTACATTTTAACCAAGAAAGACCCTCTCTGCCAACTGATGTCAGAAGTGACCAATTTATATCCATTAAAAAAAAAAAGAAGTATTAAGAATAACAGTTGAAATTCTGGCCCAGTTCAAGGCAATGGCAGCTGTAGTCTCAATTCCAGCAGAGTACACACAGAGGATTTAGCATTCTGTGTTACACAATTAGACCAATTAAATTCTGCTCTTCTGCTAACAGCAGTTAATCTTCTACTGAATACATAGAGGTAGAGTTCAAAAAAAACCCCATATACGTATACTGTTCATCCATTAACGTGAAGCCTGTGATTATTTTAATACCTTTTTTCCAACAGCTAGGTTCTTATCAGCTTTCTCATATCAATAACTTTTTCTCTAAGTATATACAATGATTTAAATATGACCTCTGGTGGCATAAGGTAAATATGGTAGGATATTTAACATCAGTGACAGTATCTGAGAGACTATCTGAGCTTCATCCCTCAGTTTCCTTGACAGCTGAGATGTGGAAAGTGACATTGCACAGAACAGCTCTTAGCAATATCATAATAAGTACAAACCTTTACAGTTTTTCTAGGCAGGAAGATGTTGTCCAGACTGCGTATAAGTTAAAGTACCTGTGAAGTGAAGGGTGAAATCCAATAGCGAAGGGAAGATGGAAGAAATTGTAGGTTTCCACACTAAGGTCCTAATGAAACAATCTCATTTTGCCTGGCATCAAAGAAAGAAGATGTTACAAAACAACAGGAGTGTTCTGCATCTTCACATCAGGATACCTACATGGTCCATATCACATCAAAGAAGCCCAACTGCAGATTTAGCGAGCTTCATCTTAAAGATGTTGAAGTTTTTGCAGCTTTCCTTCATTTTAGGCACAAACTCTCCTCTAGTTCGTGCAAACCTGCTATCACCTCCTTCTGCATCAGTAATAGGGAACCTCCTATTCCCATTCCAGTCTTCTGCTTTTTCTGTGTGACCACTGTAGCATACTGTTTGCCTATCTTAAATCTCTCCTCCTTAGAGCACCACTTGGAAATACAGAAGATCTTTAATGACATTTTACAGATGAAAACTGTGAATAAAGCCATAGACATTTACCTGGTGTCCAAAACCAACACGTTCCCTTGCCCTTTGGAGCATGCGCTAAATCTAATGTAATGTAATGCTTCCTACATCAGAGCTTTTCTTACATCACTCACATGATGTAAGTACACTCGCTGGTGTGCATCTGCAATTCTCCATGTCTTCAGGAAAAGCCATCACCTGGAATAAGATTTGGCTCTCTGAATCTATAAATCTGTCTCCCATTCAGCTGGAGGCACAACAGAGATGCAAGTAAAGGACAAAACCTGGTATTTCAATCACAAGATGATAAAGCCATTCTAAAAGTTAGTAGAGATCTTAAACAAATTTGTAAAGCAAGCATGAGCTTTTGTGATAGTGCAAAGTTGTCCAATGCTTAGGGATGTTCAAGGAGGCAGGAATCTTTCCTGCACTTAAGGTGAAGCATCCTCTCTCCTTCTCCTAACTGTGCATTGCTGCACTTGGTGCAGCGATACAGCCCCTCCTGATTCCCTTTGCCAGACCTAAAATTCAGGAAATAAGGGTACCACTCTAGCAGATGGCAAAGATACAACCACATTCCAGTAATGTGCAGAGAGTCCTACACAAAACTAGGGTATCGTGTATCTACAGTCCAATGTCAAGGCTGAGATTTAAGAAATTAATATGAATGTGAAGCCAGCACTGAAACTACTCTAAACATTGAGGTCTTTTGAAACCTAGCTCCAGGTCTAACTAATACAGTTCAAGCCAATCCAGCTTTATAATTTGATGCCTGAGGAATTTTTGTGATATAATTAATCATCTGGTTCCATCTGTGGCTCAAATGCAGCATGGTATCAGCATAATATAAACACTTGTGCTTTTACTCTGGACATCCACTCATTTTCAATTTTGCGAGCATCTAACAAGGATCATAGGAAGCTGGCTAAATCAACTCCAGTAAAAGTATTGCTTTAAAAATACTGATAAGACATGAAATCCTCACTGTTCATCCTAACCAAATTATAATACACCATGTTTGTATTTCATGCATTTGTGATAACTGGCCTGAGCAGTGCATAAGGAAAAAGACCTTTCTATGTACAGTACATTCATATTGAAGAAGTTTGCATTATTTATAACAATAGGCTTACCGATATCCTGCATACAAATCTGTGTTGGTTCAGGTTTCTTTCATAGGGAGACCTGGACATTGCTTTAAAACATTTTCTCAGTAGCCCTACAGAAATTTTTAATCATTTCCATTCACAAAATTACATTTGTAAACTTTATACATAAAAAAACGTGTTTTCAGATTTGCACAGGCAAAGCTACTGACACTCTAAGCTGCCTGGGGAGGGATCTATCTTTTGTGTGTGTTTATATGATGGTTAAAATGATGCAGTTTTGAATAAAAGCACTCAAATAATAATAATATTTATAATAATAGGTCAAGATTTTAATTAACTTCTGTGTGTGGCTAATCAGAGCTCAGTGTCTTTTAAAGATAAGCCCACTTTCATATCAGTGCAGATAAAAAATTCAGGTTGCTACATCTGAAAGCGAGGCTGCCAGTTATACACAGCTTATGACTCAGTTATGGCCTGGATTTTCAAAAGAGTCTAAAAAAAAGTCATGCTGCTTAATCCCATCACATTTCAATAGATTTGGGTGCCTATATCCTGTGTGCAGACAAGGTAATACTAATGCAAGTTTGAAAAGCAAGAAGTCTAGCTGTCCTCACCGTGATCTAAATGTGCTGTAACTAATAACTTGGTGAGATGCACTTAACACAATCTAAAAAACTGCTTAGTTGCATATATGACTAGGCAGACTGCTCAGCGAGGGGTACTGCAATCTGACTTATATCAGCCAGAGCAAATGTGTCTCACAGAGAAGAAAGTATTAGCTGAGAAGCATCCAAATGCAGAATTCAAAGTTGTATGGCCTCATGTATGAACCAAACAGAGGAACTCAACAATGATTAGTTGTGAGTGCTAAATGCTTCAGCATTTAAATGAATTAAATAATCATGGAATGCAGGACAGATATGTGATAAAATGCTGATAACCAAAGGAATAACATGTGACCGAATATATAAAACCAGTGGAAAACCTGAGCACAGCAGCTTGCAGTCACCGGACTTGGCTTTCTGGACATCTGGGCTTCACACAGGATACATCCCAGTTCATAGACCTATGCTTGCTACCTCCAGCCTGAAGTGTAGTCTAAAACCCCATCTTAGTCCGTCCTTTGGAGCTTGGAAGGTGGCCTCATTCTGCTAACTACCTGCTCTAAGCATGTCCTTTGGGGCACATGCATCCTACACTGACCCAAAGCCTTCAAGGGGGCAAGGCACCATGACCCTGGTTGACGGGTTTCACTGCCAGGAAGGCTTCACAGGGAAACAGATGAAAGATGTATGTGGGTTTAAAACAAATATCTGTGGGTAGTAACAGTAGAAGTCAGAAACAAGAAACTGCAAGTGTTAAAAGATGCTTATATATATATATGATAAATTCTAGCCCATTCTTAACAACATGATAGATGACAGTACCAGAGTTAGTACTCTAGTTATGTCTTAGCTGACATACAGACTCTCAGAATCCTGCACTTATAGCAACCCTGACTGTGTAGATAAACTTCTTTCTCTTAATATGCTAGTCTAAGTAGTCTTGATTTAGTGCAAAACAAATGAAGAATCAATGGCTTGTCTAGAGTGGCTGCCCTCTTTGTTATTAAAAGACTTCCTAGGTTTCACACCCCTCCCCTTTGTATCACGTATTTCTGGCAATAAATCTTTTTCTTCTGGCTCCAGCCAACTCACCCTGGCCCATGCTACCTACCACACATTTTTAAAAGCTTTTCAGTTTTTTGTAATGCGTCATATAGCATCCATCACAAAAGGGATGCAGGATGGTGCAGGCAGGGTGGTGAACCCACGGCCTCACTGGAGTGACTTGGTCTAAGTTTGATAGAAACCAGAGCACTTTGGAGCACATTACCAGAAAGAGCCTAGCCACATCGAAATATAACAGCCACAAAGAATAAAGTGCTTTCCCAGACAGACCTTACAGAGCAAGCATCCTTCCTTCACCTCCTCCTAAGCTTTATTCCCAGCTGAGTCCATCCAGAATCTCTGAGGGACTCTGTATTGCTAAGGATACATTTCCTACAGTATTATATGCTCTCTTACAAATGCGTCCTGTCACCAGTTTACCACCACCTTTCACCACTTCCTTTCCTTATTTATTTGTTCATCATTTTTCTCAAAAAGAGGAGAAACTGAGAGAAGGAACTGGAATATAACTTAGCTGGGGTTTTTTCCTCCTTAGCTCTAGACAAAATAGCTAGGAAAACCACGAGGACAAGGAAAAGCAGTGCATTTTTCAGTGAATACTACCATGCTGCACCACTAAGACATCTTTGTTCTAATAATACCGAAAGCAATTGACCATGAAAACGCTCTGCAAATCTTGTACTCAAGGAGAATTCATTGTTTTAGTAAGCAACTTATGCACAAAGAGATGTAGATCCCATGGAAGTTATATTACTGTGAGATATGAGTCCAAAGTAAAACATGAAAAATGCTTAGAAAAATACATCCTTATTTTCACTGCTTTCCACAATCTAACTTCAGTAAATAAAGAGCAGAAAAAGAGCTACTTCAAATTATTAAATCTTTCAGAAATTTAAAGAACCTTTGTATCTTTTTTTTTCCCTTTTCTATTTTACTTCTTGCATGAATCTCACCAGGTCTGCATTTGTGGAATGCCCTCGATCTATACTGATATATTTGACTTTAATTAGTTTAAAAGAGGAAGCTATACACTGGCAGGAAATAATGTATATTGCAAATAATACTCTGCCAATATATGTCTGCAGAGCGCAGTGCAACTCAATTATGAAGACCTAGATATAGGGTGCAGTAGTTATCAGATGTGCTCAGCAGCTTGTTTGTTGGTTTTTTTTGTCAGTGCTATATGGGAAATTTTAGTAGATAGATGCATTTTAAGCAGAGTGGGGGAGTAGCTGTAAGACTCAGGAAATAGGTGGCTTCGTAGGGTCATTGGATCCTGAAAGATTTGAACCTCAGTACCCATATGACTTTTGCTATAGATAAAAGTTTTCTAAATCTTAAGAAGGCCTTTGCCCTCACTACATACTGTTTGTTCAGTCACAGCAAGGGTTATGGACCTAAAGGGAGAAAAATTGGAAGGATGTTGTCTGAGTCAGATACAATGTCAGGACCAAAGAGATCAATGTCTGCATCAGCTCTGGGATGAGATGAAAAGTCTTCTAGGATTAAATAGATAGCAAACTGGAATCAAGAACAAGAAAATCAAGAGTCAAGACAGGGGCATACATTCCCGTTAACCAGCTGGTAACGGTTTTTACTTTTACTCTTATGATATGGCTCCTGACCAGGCTTCTGCAAACCCAAAGCCGGTCTTGCTTTTCAGGTCTGTAGCTGTCAAGGGAACTCTTACTGCCAACCTTGACGGTAGCCATGAAGCAGTCACAGAGAAAGAGCTTTCTACGAGGACCATCAGTTGAAATAAGCTACACTTCTTTGTTTTATTTTTTGTTGCTCACACTGTGTTTTCCTTGGAATGCTTGCCAATGTGGCATGAGAGGGAGTGCTTTCTCCAATCAAGGAACAATATCTCTGAGGCATCCAGCCCTCACAGTACCCTCCAGAGTGTTCCCTCATTCAGCCAAGATGTCACCCAGAAGCTTCCCTATCTGAAGAGCTGTGAATCAGCCCTGCAGCACGAGCCAAATTTCCCTCATTCACAGAGCCCCTCTTCAGAGTTTCCATTAGACAAACAGAACAAAGATCTTTCACATCTATACTTTGATAGCCTTTCGTGTTTGTAATATGACGGCACCACTCTAGTAAAGACCTGGTCCCCGGAGAACACCTGTGTATTTATCTTTGTAGACAGAAATCACATATAACTGGAATACTTGCAACATTTCCCAAAATCTGCACCTACAGAAGTGGATTGCTGCCTGATAGATTATAGGAAGACTATAAAACAGTGCAAGATTAAAGTTATACAATCTGAAGGAGGCCTACAAGAAAGTCAGCAATGGCAATCTGAGGCAGGTGAGGAGAAAATAAAACACTCCTGCCTCAGAAATTAGGTGTTTGAAAAGTCATCATCTGAGGGATGATAACACCTTCTCTCTCAGAAGATGGGGGAAAAGAAAGAGACAGAAGGAAGGAGAAACGGCTTCAACCTCTGAGGATATCAAAACAAAGGGCAACGGCAAGGTAATTGACACTTTTCAGGTGACCATGGCCGTGACACCAGCCCAACATGAACATTAGCTGATGCCTTTTCCCCAGTGTGTCTGGACTCCTCACACGGCTAAGCAGGGCAGATCCCCAGCCCCATCCTCACAGGAAAGCTTTAACCAGGATGCTTTTAACAGCCAAACCAGAACTGTATTTATATTCCCTGTCAATTACTCCAAGAAACCTGACACAAGCCACTGTCTAAAGGAGATGTGTTTAATCTCAGCAGGTTCTGAGGGATTCCAGATGGCCCCAGGAAACAAGCAGGTCCTGTATAAAAATATTTCCTTAGCAGTGATTTACAAATAACATGGGCTGGGTTCCTGAGAACAGCTGCCCTTCCTGTTCATACTCTCTTGGTTATTAGTCTCCTCATGCAGCAGGCAGTGCCTGGGGTGCTCTTAGGTGCACCCTGGATTTCAGGGCTTACCCATAACCTGAATAACTTGCCTCAGTACTCAACATAGTTTGCTTGCAAGTGCTATCACTTTTCACACTCAGCAACAGAAATATATTTATGCACTTAGTAGTATGCATCTGGGTTTGGGGCTCAGTGTTTACGAGGAGGGCCTCTAGTTCTGTCAGTCCTTTTTTTCCTTCACTGAAGTCCCGACAGGGTAAGAATATCAAACTGTCCTAACCTTTACATCCTAGAAAAAACAGGTTCTTAAAGGAAAATCTCACGTACATGGGAGATATTGTAAGAATACTGGCTGGAGCACTGGGATGTGGCTCTGGGATATGAGGAGTCATGATGAAGGGGAAGTGTGGGTTGACTGTGGGAGCTGGTGGAGAATTCTACTTCACCTTTAGTCTGAATTCAATGGCACTGAAGTCTGTTCTCCTATCACTTGTCCTTGGGCAGGAGCAGCGGCTGAAGTGTGAACCTGTAAGGGTAGCGAAAAGTGTCGTGTTTAGCATTTACATATGTCTCCTCAGCAGCACAGGCCCAGGATATGACAAAGTGGTTGGTGTGTGTCCTTGGATAGTATGCTGTAGAAGGGGTCTTAGAAAGAGATCTCTGAATCCCTCATTGTGCTGCAAATAAATTGTGAAGTCCAAACCAGGCAGCACTCCAGAGTGCTCTTCATACCAACATCAAACCAGACAAGCAAGCAGGGTCAGATGATCTTGAGTCATCTAAGGGCACACGTAGGAGAAACATGGTTATCGCAGTACGACCACAATATCATGCAGCAGAGGATAGTCAGTGGACAGCACCAGAAATAGTAGTAGGTACACTCATGACTTCACCATCAATTACATGTGGAAGGAACAGAGGGGAATCCTGTCTTAGGAGTTAGACAGGTATCAGAACTGTGAAGCATTGCAGTAACATGATCACAATATTGGTATGATATTAATCATTCCCAAAGAAGGAAGGAATCATTCCTCTCCTGATTATAATAATGATCTTCCCTCTTGAATGCTCTGGAACTGCCATGGATGTCTCATGTGGCAATAGCACAGAGACACCAGCCAGTATATTTCCACATCATGCTACTAATTACACCAACTTGTCATCAGCAACTCGTGACACTGCTATGGTTTGTCAGCATATCTCCTGGGCTACAGCTTGATAAGAGCTTGACATAATTCACTTCCAGAAAGCAGCATCTATATGGTGAGCTAAGCAACACCAACAGTACCAACAGTACAATCATCTTGACAGTGTATTAAAAACAGTTCAGCGTAGTTGTGTCTGGAGCCGTCCATCATAGCCCTGAGACGAGATCCTGTCGCTTGGTGCCGTGCTGTTAGCAGGCTTAAGGGAACAAGAAGCACCAGTGGGTGAGAACCTCAGTGCAGAGCTGCACAGTGGGTCAGTGTTGTGAATAGTACAGAGAGGTCAACGGCAAGCTGACAAAGGAGCTTTGCCAGCAGTTTTACAGAGCTTGTGAGATGGGGGTGATAACTGAATAAGACTAGGACCTTTGTAAGAAACTGTATGGTCTGCAGCCTGGAAGTACTCCAGCTGAGGGAATTCTCATTAAATGTTTGACAGAAGAGTACTGGTAGATTTTACAGATTAGTGTGGACATAAGCAAGTACTACCTTCTGTTTTAAAATAATATTGTAGGCTGCTTACAACACTTACATGTGTTTACCAAGAAAGTCTTCAGTAATCTCTCTGAAATTGTCTAAAAATGGGTGCCCTTTATTCAGTGTTTTGTATGTAATGGCCACAGTGTTTGTTCCTTGAAATGTTTGTTAAAAAGACAGAAAATCTTGTTTGTGCTTTAGAGTGGCCATAAACCGAAGATGAAAGATAAAACTGTCACAACATCTTTCTGACTGCTTCTCTAATAGCATGGTTATAGCATAAGAAATCACAGACAGATAAAGGCTTAAAAAGCAGTAGCATGTGAGCTATGGAAAGAGTTAACCAAAAGCTAACAGGAAGATTCAAGAAGACAGAAAAGAACGAATTTCAGGGATTTGCCTGAAATTCTGAGATGCCTCTCTGCAATACAGCATTTGTGAGTCCATTTGTCTGTGCCTGCAGGAGGGAAATATTCCTTAAAATTCAGTATCTAGGGCTGTCAGCCTCACTTCTGACGCCTGTAGCTCAACCAGAGACAGACGCCAACCTCCCAGTTCCTGCAGATGGCACCTTCATATACTGTTTTATCTCTAAAGGTCTGCCACTCACAGAAGTTTAGTGACAAAGTCAAAATTCATTCAGCAAAGCAACCTTCTCCAAGTTTTCTCCTCTCCCTATCTTCCTTTCATTTCCTATTCAACAAAAATGCAGTTTCCTTTGAATCATCACTTGCACCAGTCTTGTCTTTGGGAATTGGATATTGAAATACAACTATAAAATCACGTTGTCCAAGAGTTCTTTGCTATTCAGAGAATTTCCTCTGTAATTAGAACATCGTTGAAGTTCTCGTAATTGAACCATAAGACATATTATTCTTTCCTACATTCCACCATGCCCATGATCTTCAGAATGTTTTAGCTTTGGATAAGGATGACACATAAAATCCCATTTCATTTTTAATGTTCTGACTATCTCAGAAACAAATTCTTTGTCTAAATCTTTTACATCTTACTATTAAGAGGGAATAAGGCTCCATAATCCATGTACATGTGAAAATGTCTCCCTTTCTTCAGTCCTGTTTTTTTTTTTCTTCAACAGGTTTTCAAAAACAAACCAAAAAAAATCCCTACAACAACCACCCAAAAAAACCCACTAAGAAATTAACTTGATGTTGAGGAATTAGGAAATAATCTAAAAAAAGCTTGATGAGGTTCTCAAAATTTGCAGAAGCAGAAGGCGGCTGACTTTCAGCTTTTGGAAAATCATAAATAGTTTTCTTGTTACATAAAGCCTCCCAGTAACAAAATGATTCCTGATGTTTTGTTTCTGTATTTAGCACACAAAGTATGACAGAGAATATTTTGCAGACTAACTTCTAAACCACTGTCCTGTGGCTACCTCTTCATTTTAGTGTTCACTTGACCTTATTCGTCTTATTCATTATGTCAGTCGTTTTGCCCAACATCCATACATTCTTTTCCCCAGTGTTGTCATTACTGTTGACATACTTTACATGTGACTCTCAGTTTTTTTTTCTTTCCATCCTCCAGTGTCAAGGGAAATGATGTCATCAGCAGGACAGCTGTCCCTTCCCATCTGGAATTCATAAATGGATAATATTCTCTTTCCACAAAAATAGCTCATTGCTGCCTGATGGCTCGGGTTTGTGTGAAAGTGAGAGGGTTTTGCCTCCACACACATTCCAGTGGGCTTCTGATGATTTCCATAGTGTCAGCCCTGTGAAATGTCCTTCCCCCACCCTGTATGCAGGAAATGTAGACTGCAAGGGTCTACCAGCTCCTTGGTGTTTTCTTACTAGTTTGGATGAAGTGTTGATAGTTTGGTTTTACTGACGGAAGAGTTCGAAATTCGAATTCTTTGTCTGCCTTAGTATTGAAATGATGATGATGATGGTGGCCCTGAGTTTGGCTGTGTCCTTTGCATTGTTCTAGGCTCTCAGACCTGTGGGAAGGGCACACCTCTAAAGCAAGGTAATGATTGCCCAACAATGCCTGGCAATGGCTGGGGCTGACTACCTTTGTTTATTCTAAAATTTGCAGGGATTTTTTTTTTCCTTTTTGTTATATTTTACTGCAGTCAACACTGTCTGAGGATGGGTGGGGGAACTGTAGCAACAGTTTGGGAGTTTTTCAGATTTACAACCTTTGTACATAGTAATTTACATCACTCACAATTTCTACAGCAGAGGTAGAAAATAGGCTAAAATAATATTTTGCATATATTTAGCATATTTGAGACAACCAGAGACTCTGAAGTTAAGCCCACACGAAAGAAGAGGCACAGGCTTTTTTGACACTCTGTTGCATTTTAGTGTTCTGTTCCTAGTGGAAACATGCAGCTCTCCAAATCACCATGAAAAAAACCGACATTATTTGCTAACATTACCCACAACCTCAGTAAACAGGGCAAAATTCAACTATCCAAGAGACCATATTAGACCACATTAGTCTTTTGCAATGAGTGGCAGCCCTTCCAAGAGAGGGACAAATCCAGCTGGTAGAGCAAGGTGAGAAAAATCTTCTGTTGTCATTGCCTTTTGCCATCACATTATTCAAAAGCAAAACTTCCACACAGAAAATTGTAACGTGCTGAAATAAAGTTGGTAGTTTGTATAAATATATATATAAAAATTATGAGAAAAGGAAAATCTAAAATAAGACTCCAGAGAAATACAGTGCACAGCACAGCTATAATTTTAAACAGATGAAGAACTACTTGCATTTTTAAAAGCTATGTTGAATCAGAGCCTGAGTTATTATGTGAATTGGATGGAAATGTACTCCATCTTTTGGAGAGCTTTGAACAAACTTAGACATAGTTCATAAGCTGCCTCACTTAGGTGTTAAAAATTGTTCTTCCACATCTGTGCTTCTCCCAAAGGAAACAGCAAAGTCAATGGCTTTCTTGTACTTTTTTTTCCCCCAAACGATTGAGACAACAGAGTAGGATTTTAATGGATAAAGAACTTACTTCATTTTTACATCTCCCTAAATGAGCACCTAAATTTGGTATAAAATGACCTATCCCTTTCTCTGTGTTTATAATGCTTGTTTATAAAATGGTGCCAAATTGACTGCCCTTGAACAACACTGATTCCTTGCATGTAAAAAAAAAAAAAAAAAAGTAAATCTTAGGCAGCAGCAGAGAAAGATTCCACAGAGGTCTCCACCAAAATGCTGTAATATTGACATAAAGGAATAATTTACAAGGATAGAGGCATAATATGTTCTCCAGACCAGCTGCAACTACATTTTTTTTTTTCTCTTATGAGGCTTTTCTGTTAATCAACAGGCTAATTTCAAACTTTTCAAAAAATATCAGATGGTAAAAAGCTTAAGTTACTTCTCACTTAAGCAGAATTAATAGCTGCAGCTGATGCCCCATCCAGATGAGGATAATAATTTACGTCTTCAAAAGTTTCAGCACCACTCTAAGTAACCTAATTTAAAATAAAACTTTGCACCCAGTGTTCCCTTGCACTCAAGGGAAGCTGTGGTAAGGGCATGCTGACTGACAGTTCTCACATCTTAATGCCCCATTATGTTTCATAGCCCAGATTCAGCCAAGGAGACATAAGAAAAGCATCTCAAATGTCTGGTAAGCTAGCACTTCTCACTGATTGCTCAAAACTTTTTTCACTCTGTTGCTATTTGGAAAATGGGGAAGAGAAGTCTTTACTCTTTTGAATTATTTAAAGAAATATAGAAACGAGTAATTTTGATTTGTACATTATACGATTTTAATCTTTAGAGGAATTTTGTTAGTTGCAATACTGTCCCTCCTTTTGACTATGTCTGTGTATGTATGTCTGGATACACACTCACCACACCCATACTCCATATATATACTGTGTGCTTCAGCCTCATGCATTTCACGAGAATAACGAAATGTCCCATTACTAACATAACATAAACAGACACGTATATATGTCATAAAAGATTGTATGTTCAAAAGGTACAAATTATTTTTGTACCATAACACCCCCTGCAAACATCTGACCACTTAATTTTTTAGTCTCTTCTTCAGAATACAGCTTAAAAGCATCACAGAGACTCCCAAACAGATGGCACAAGTATTCTGGAAGAGGATACTCTATTAAAAAAAAAAAAAATATGACACGTTGAGCTTTATTTTGTTATTTCAAGAGAAATAAATATTTCCATTTTAAGCAGCTGCTGCACCTTCTCTGTTGACAGTCCTCTTTCACTATTGGTGCAAGCCTCCCAACTAGTTAAACACCAGCTACAATCCTCTTTACAAGTGCTAAGGAAACTAATTAAACCTAATGAAAGCAATCAGTCTGCAAGTATGAGAATGTGCTCTTTTTTCCCCCATTTCTGAATACACGTATTATGTTACCTACCCTTGGTGGTGGCAAGGCACTCAAACATTGTGCTAATGTATAAATTAAACAAGATGTGAGCTGTAGATTGAAAATCTTAAGTGCCAATTCCAAGTCAATACCAGATACCTACCAATTTTCTATTTCTGGCATAAAAGCTTACTATTTCCACTTAAACTTTTATTACAAGGTATGAAATCAGTACTATGTAGAGGTTAAATCTTTTCCCTTGACTACAGTGTCTCCAAGATTAAATTATGTTAATTTAACACAAAAAGTTGGCCATTGAAATAGAGCAACGTATCCTAATAATTTTTTAAGAGTTTAGGACTGGATTTTCAAACTCTGTATTTGAGGTGTATTATTAACTAGCTGAGTAAGGAAAATAGCTGGTGTGGAACTTTATATCCTGTTCAGCATGGCAATGTGAATCTCTTCTGCAGTTATGCAACTATAAAGATATTTTTGGGAGTCCCTGTTGTCTCAATCAGGAAAAATTATATAAGCTTTCTTTACAAACTTGAAAATACTGTGGGCTTTTGCAATAAAACATTTATCTATTGTATTGGTCACTTTTCCAAATCACCTTTGTTGGGTACTTTTCAGTTAAAAAAACATAAAAATTATCATTATATTTTGTTTGATTTTAAGTTACAGAAGTTTTGAGTTTAAATTGCAATGAAAAGACATTACATTACTTGATTTGCCATAGTTCTCATAGTAAATAGGGCATCCTTTCCATATGTTTAATCTTTCAGTCTCAAAAAAAAAAAAAAAAATCCATCTTCAGAAGAAAGAAAATCCAGGCTGATTGCACTAATTGATTTCCCTGGAATAAGTGATTGCATAGTGCTGCTAGCTACTAAGAATCAAGTTAAAAAAAAAAAAAAAAAAAAAAAAAAAACCACCCCCCAAAAAAAAAAAAAAAAAAAAAAAAAAAAAAAAAAACAAAACCATGTGCTTTAGTTACAAAAACTGCAAAAACTGATTTATAGAATCAACTTTCCAAGTTTCTCATTGCTGCATAACATTCCGGGCAGATCAGGAAAATTCAGCACCTGTGCTGCCTGATTTTTTTTGCTGGTTCGACACATCCTAATGTGTGCTGGTGACTGTGATGGAACATTGGAACGTCAGAGAAACATTGCTCCAAGGAGTAGATACCGCAGTGAAAAAACAGCAGGAGGACAGATGGAGAGAAAATAATGAAAACTTTAAAAAGGGGCAACGGCTTAGCACATTCCTCTGAAGATCAGACCACAATGGGGCAGGTGCTGCATTATAACTAACGTAATGTGCGTTGTTGGGGTACACTTTTAGTCTGACCTTCCATCGTGAGATGCAATGTGAGAACACAGACTCTAGAGAAATATTAATTCCAGTGAAGGTTGGTAAAGACTTTCCATTTAATAGGTTTCATCCTTAAGGTCCAGACTCTTTTGTCTTTAGAGATTTATTCAGAGCTTTCAAAATCATTCTCTTTGCTTATTCTAAGTGGTACTATACTGTTGGTTAAAAACGCTAAATGCAGTTCATTACAGAACATAACAAATAAATACTATAGCATTATTATAGAAAGTAAGAGTGTCCCTTTCATAAGGGACTGTGCATTCCCCCTCCTGTAGAAATGAAGAATGGAAACATGAAATGCTTCAGGATGCTTCCAAGTTTCTGTAAGCTATTACACTGCTTCTAGACTACCAAGATCTTTGGCCACAATTACTTAAAGCTTCTCCTTGTGTTTCTGTCAAAAATATTCTGTGCTTCTGTGGCTCTATTTTACAAGAAAACAATGGCACTCGTGTTAATCATTACAATTAATGTACTGATTTTTCTGGAGTTGTGTCTGGGAGTCATCCATTGCCAGGTTATAAAGTCTTACGGTGACGAATACTTCTTTGGTCATCAAAGAAATGCCAAAACCAGATATGTGGTATCTTATGCACAAGCACAACATTACCATGTTTGATTTTGCAGAATTCAGTGAGCGTAATGCTTGCAGTATACCAGGTTTATTTTACCATTCTAAGATCCAGAATTTAAAGCTCAACTTATGTGTAAAGGCTCTATTAAAAACCTCTTATGTCACTGGGACAATAATTGGAAGCACTGGAAAACCGTGTAATTTTGGTTTAGCTGGTTCTAGATGAATTATATATAAATAAGCTAAAAGAAAGGAAATTTTTTTTAAATGAAGCTTGTTTTCATTTACTTGAATTTTCCAAGGAAAATTCCTAGGATATTTCTCAAAATCACAGATAAACAGTACACAAGTTTACTCAGTTATAAATGTGTATCTTCTCAAGCAGAGAAAACAGTGTAAATGATAACTAGCTGGGAAGAAGGAAGTTGGAGGAACTGTTTTCACAATACCACTGTGTCAGGTCCTACAGCTACTTGGGCACGTCAGACATTAGGAGGTATTTGGGCAAGGGCAAAAGGGAATCTTTACAGAAAGCAACCCCATAATAAAACAATTGCAGAGGCATGAGAGCTGCTAGGTAAGGACCTTTGCAATGTTGTAGACATAGGTCCAAACTCATCCCACCTGGATGAAGGCATACAGCAGAGCCGGGGAGGTGGAATATTTTTTTGCTGTAGGGTCCCTTTAAAGTCAGTATAAAGAGACTGCTCCAGAGAACAACTTGGCTCATCGGAGATCTGATTCATACCTGAAGTGTCGGCTGCTGTTCTTTAGCAGCCAGAGAGATAAGGCAGACATGTCTAGTACATGCTTAAAATTAAGTGGGATAAATTTAGTGTCTAAAATAACAATCTAAAACCACCTAAATCTGATTTTTCAATAGCTTTCTAGCTTTGTGACTGACAGCAATGAGCATCTAAAATTAACAGATATGAGACCACAAATCAGGCCTTTATTTCACTGGGTAAAGGTAAATTCATAAAAATTATTCAACTGAGTAAATTTCAGACACTTCTTGGAGAAGCATCTTCAAAGAAACAATTTTTGTTTATCATTGGAAGGAATCATAGCTTTAAGTCCTGTTAAGAGTGATAGAATTTACAGCCACATTCATATTATTTTAGTTTCATGCCTTTAAAAAAGAAAGAGATCAAAACACTTGAAATTCTAGTAGCTTGTCAAAAAATGTACCATTGGCTGTGGTACCATCTCCTGCTATCATTAAGCAGAATGTCATAGGCAGAACACTTTGAAACACTAATAAACTGCTGCTGCAATGCTTAGGAAACTGAGAAGGGGAAAAATGTTTCAGGACAAATGAGAATTCAAGATTATAATGGGCCTAATTCTCTCACATATAATTTACCAAAATTCTCATCATAACATTACTAATTCAAAGGCTTTGTAAATAGCTTGACATCTGGAAAAGATGAACAACAAGAGGAAAGTGGCCTTTTCACTTTAATGCTCAATGAAGTAATTATGGTTGAGAAAAAGAAGATGAATTCTCACTGGCAGATAAGTCAAATAATTATGGTGAGTACGATAGGTGAAAGAGGGTCACTGAAACAAAGAGCAGGAAACTGCACAAACAGATAAATTCAGATTTGAGGTTCAGTGAGGAAGAAAAGACAATTCATTCACTTGGAAAATTACTCCAGTAATGTTTTGAATATGTGTAGTTAAAATCTTTTTTATTGAAAAAAATAAAAACCCTGAGTGACTGAAGAATTTAGTGTATCTTGAGTGAAATGGAACACCAAACACAAGAACCCACTAAACTATTGGGAACACGCTATTGTTGGATTTTTGACTTTACTAACTAAGAAATAGCAAATTGCAGTAGAAATAAACAAGACCTCGAGGTGACATCAAGTAAGAAGCTTTTCTAATTGGTTTTCTCTTCCAGACTAGTTCTCTAGCAGAAATTGTGATGTGGAACAAAAATGGCATCATTAAACAACTTTACCTCTTTGAAAGACTGTGAGGATGCAATAGTGCTGTGTGGTTTTAGCACCTGGGAGCTGGTCCAAAATTCACTGAAGTCAAAGAAATTTCTTCATTTACAACTTTTGTTATAATTCAGTCCCTGTCTTGTTTAATAGCAAGATTTTTAAGTATTTGGATTGCTTTCCTGCAGATCAGTAGATCTGATTAACCATTGTTCCCCACTAAATTCAAGCATTAATGAAATTTATCCACTCCCAATATGCAGACATTCTGAACAGTCTCTGATTTCACAGAAAACAAAAAAACAAAGGGAATTATTAGGTCACCTAACCTGGCTTCTAGTCTATAAGAGAAAATTATATTTCATTTCAATAACCTACACATTTAATTGTAATTAATGTTTCAGTCCTCAAAAACCTGAAAGTTATGTCAGTATAGAGATCAACGTGTACAAGGTCCATATGAAAGACAAAAACTGGTTGTAGATGTCAGCTAAAGAGGTATATCTGAAACTGAGGAAGAAAGTGAAAAGGCCCTTTCAGAATAATCCAGGATAAAATTCCTTCTCAACTACATATCAAAACAAATACGACTCTTAAGTGTTTGAGAAAATAAACCACTCGGACACCTGTGAGAATTCTTTGTACCAAATCAGTGACCCATCCAATATCCAGCTGCTGCTTATTTCTGTTACTTCAGGGGGCAGGAGGAGAAAGGGAAAACCTAAAAACTAGGCAGCAGTGAAAAAATTCCTCCTTGACTCTTGTAGACAATCATGTAAAGTCCAAAAGCCATTAGGTTTGATTGTAATCGTTGCCTTAATACAGTTCTACACAGGCCTACTAAAAAGCATGATCCTGAAAACTCTTCCAGCAGCTGTCACTCACCCAGGCCAAAGAACTTTAAAACAGTTCAAGCAAAACATATTTTTCAGAAAATATTTTTCTAGTTTTGCCTTAGAAATGCGCAAGGATCCTTTCCTGTTATTTTGTTATTCTACCAATCTATCACACATTCCATATCATAGCCTAGATAACGAATAAATAATGTTAAATAGCCTTTTAGTAAAAGGTTGTCTTTTGAGGGAATTCCAATTAAAACAACTTCTCATTAATATCTTCCTAAGAGCTACTGCATTGTTAGACTTCAGTGAAACAGAGTTTAACTGAGCTCCTTATTACTACTACATAATGTAAGCTTCTCAGTCAAAATGTCATGAGGTTTAGTCAAGTGCCTTTGAGAAAAAATATCTCAGCTATGATTGAAGACCATTTAAAAGCATTACCGAGACTACCTCTGTTGTCTTCCTGTAGAGCCACGTCTCCAGCTTCTTTATATAAGCATCTGCAAGAAATGTTTGTAAAGGGGAAAGCTCAGTTTCTCTTCCCTCCAATCTCCTACTAAAAATCATTAGATTTTATTTTTGACACTGGCCTACTAAGGCAAATTGTCCACTGACCACCAGGGGTAAGGAAACCAGAGGAACGAGGAGCAAACAGGGCTGCAAAACAGCAAGGCGGTCGGATGAATCATAGAATCACAGAATCATAGAACAGTTTGAGTTGGAAGGGATCATGGAGGTCATCTAGTCCAACCCCCCTGCAGTAAGCAGGGACATCTTCAACTAGATCAGGTTGCCCAGACGAGTGGGAGAAAAACTCA
Source organism: Pterocles gutturalis (assembly GCF_000699245.1). Classification (NCBI taxonomy): domain Eukaryota; kingdom Metazoa; phylum Chordata; class Aves; order Pterocliformes; family Pteroclidae; genus Pterocles; species Pterocles gutturalis. Next base: position 113,971 of record NW_010105547.1, on the reverse strand, counting down.
CTATGCACACTCAGGCTCATCATCCAGCCCATTTCTCCATATGGCCAATGGAGAGAAATAGACATTTCTATTGCAAGATTTGTCTCATCTTACTATAAATGTCTAAAACAGATTACATAAATCACAATACTTCCCTCCACTGCCTTTGAAGGGAGCCTGGGGTGTTGAGTTCAAGTGGACATATCCATATTTTCAGTTTTCCAAAGTTACATGAGATTACTCTCACCCTTACTATCTTTGAGTTTTCTTTCCACAGAATTATAGTTGAAATTGGCCAGTAAGCCCAATTTAATACCTACACATATACACAGTGTGATCACATAAGCATTGATTTCTTAGGAAACTATGTTAAAAATAGGAGGTAATAAATCAGTGCTGAACTGTGTTATTTCTTATCCTAAGTCCCATTATTTCTTTACGGTCTCTGAGGCTACATGAGCTAGAAATTCATAGAACTGAAACATTATTGTGGATATTGTTGAATGTTATATTATTTAAAGATAATTATGAAAATATTTGGAACCTGCAATCATCTGTTTCTGTATGTAGAACATTTACATGATGACAGATTTGGTTGAACAGAGTATACTACATAGCAGTTTGATAAATGCTTTGTTTTCATGTAATAACAAAAGGCAACTGCAATTTATTGAATGTATTTGAGCTCTTGTGGATCTTGATATTCTCTTCACAGCTACTTGCTCATTCATAGTTTCTAGCCAATCTGTAGCCCAGATGTATGAAAGCCCAATCTCAAAAAAACTAATTGACACCATTTTGATAATTAGGGTGAACTAGGCAGAATTACAACTACTGCAAAGTTAGTTCATGCTATAAATGTAATAAAAATATTTTAAATGTAAATGAGAATCAGATTGAAGTGTTCCTTTTCTAGACTTTTTTTTCTGGAGTTCTTCAAGGACACCTTTCTTCTGGCATTTAAATATCTTACTGATGTTACATTTCCCAGAATAGTGAGCTTCATCTCTTCCAAAAGCTGAAAACCCATGACCTTTTCTTGAATATTTTCCCAGGTGGTAGATTTTTTTTAAAATTATTTCTAGGTTTATTCTGGCATTTTAATATCACCTGCAACAAAGCACCTTTTACACTCTTTTCTTTCCAGTTTGTCACCAACCACTTTCATCACTGGGGTTAAAAGCAGAAGTTGCCAGTGCATGACCACACCCAACACACAAAAATAAAAATGTCTGAATATAAGTCTTCAGAGATATGCGCCTCCAGAAGGTGATTCATCTGCCCTAACTTAGATAACTCTCTTAGGAAAAGATGAATAGACTTTTGACTAGAATTCTGTCAGTGAGAAATTTCATATAAATACCTTTTAGAAGTGTTCTTAACAATATTTTTTATCTAAGGAATATAAATTGTTTCTGTTTCGACCAGCTGATGTATCTTTGGATGGCTATGAAAAGTGAGTTTGCTTATCTGACCTCTATATTCAAATGCTACCACTGCCATTGGTTCATATTACCGTTGCCTCATTACTATTCCATGGAAAAATAAAGAATGGAGGAATAAACACCCTTCTCATCATCTGCTGCTCCTTCCATCTTCAAAGGTGGAGAAGTTTGAACAGACAGTTATGGGAAGCTATTGCTGTATTTAATTGATATCTTCATTCTAGACACCTAAAAATAAGGGATCTGCTTAAAACTAGTTATCCAATTTGCTTCTATTTTCACTGAAGGCAGACTTGCACCTTGAGTGTCATCTTTCCTGATTTGAGACACCTATTTTAAGACAAGATGATTCATCTTGTGTAGGAGATTCTCCTTATTGACTAGGCAGTAGCCTAGACAGCTGGGTTACAATAGACATGTTGGTTCAAACAACTGAAGTTAATTCAGAGCAGTCCTTTGCAAAATTTACTGCCCATTCCATGGATTTAGAGACCCAGGTAACAAGAATTCCATCCTGATAACATTGAAGCTATGGGAGTATGGGAATCAGTGAGACAGTTGCTTAGGTCTGGTGTGCCTTGATGAGGTTAACCAGCAAGCCTCAGCCTTAGGGAATGGGTCTGCAGGCTTGCTGGGAGCCTGCTTGGAAGGAGGCTTACCAATAGCACATGCGTCTCTTCTCTAGGTTTCACGTTCTCTTACTTGTTCAACTCAGCAGGCAAAATCCTTCTCTCAGAAACACACACACAAGAGATCTTCTCACCATTTCCTGAACTTTCAACCCCACCAAGTTCTAATGATTTATATTGACAAATCTGTCTCCCCAAGGGCATTATTTAGAGTCAAGGGCCAACATTTGTTCAAAAAGAGAAACAAAGTCTGCATAATTATGAGACTATCTACTGACCTTAGCAGTCAGAACATTTATGAAAATTTAAACCACAGAGAGGGAGGGAAAGGAGCAGCAGAACTTAAAGAGTGAACTCTAAGGTCAGGTCCACAGTATTTGTGCGGGCCTGGTGTGCTGACTCCAGTTTTCAGCCATGAGAACGGATGGTAAGTTCTCCCAGACTTGCAAAGACTCAACAGGTATTCTGTGCATTCTCCCCAAATAGCTTGGCCAGAAAACACTGACCAAGTACAAATGGGCAGCTCTCCAACCAGTACTTACTGAGCGTAACGCTGAGGCTTTCCCTGGAAAATCGTTTCTGCTTCATGTTAGGATCTATATTCAGCCCAAAAAGGAAGAACAAATACCTCTCCACAGGGACAGCAGATATTCCTCACCCAATGCAGAGAACAGGCCATGAAGAGACAAGCCACTTGGTTGTAGTGATTTGTAGTGACAGCAACGTACAAGGGGACAGCTTCTGTGTTTTGGGGGTTTTTTTGGTTTTTGGTTTGGTTTGGTTTCTTCCTGGCACTCATTAGGCTGCAGGATCAGCTTGCACTGGACTGGAGCTGCCCAAGCTACCCACCTTGTACGGTCAGGAACAAAGGCTAGCAAAATTGTGGAGAAGATCTTTGGTGGTTGAAAGAGGCAGGACTTGAGGGAAGAATAGTTGATTCCCAGCTTATTCAGACTGTGTTCACATTGAGACAGAGCGAAAAATATAGCAAACAGTTGACAGAAATTCCCAGAAAGCAAAACCACTTAATTTCACAGAACCTCAAGTCCCATCCCTCACAATAATGTGTTTCAGATTTTCTTCCACATTATCTCATGTGGACCTTCTGAAAATGGCATAACATGACATGACAGAATGTAGCATATTACTATGTGACACTTCCAAGCAAAGTGGAATATATAAAAATTATTTAAAATATAATCTCTGCTAGCAGAAGGACCCTGAATCATCAACCTTCATTTCTGATCTGTGCCTAATTCCCAATCACAACTTAAGTTTAATCAACCTCATAACTTCTTCAGTTTTCTTCCACAGAGACAACCCAATGCATAAACATAAAGTGCCTCTTCCTGGTTTTCCTCCTCAAGGGTATATTTACATGTGAGCAGACATTACATGCTCAGCTCCATGAAAAATACTAGAATTAGATTTCTACAATATTTTTTATGGCTGAATCTGCCTTTGCATTCTGAAAGGTCCTGTGCTGTGATTTTTATCAGTATAATAGAAGCCCTTTGTGCTGGCTGTGTTGCTCTAATTTAATTCCCCACCATAGTCACTGCTCCAAAGTGACAAGAGTTGTCTAACTGAAGGCAACATTTTTTAATTCATTAGATGTGTTATTTTGACTTGTGTATATGTATTGCTAACTTTCCTTTTTGACTGTTTCTCAGGAGCAGAAATTAAATCATCAATGTTAGATGCATAAAGTGGGTTTATATGGTTCTATGTTTCAGATTAATTCACAAGTCAGAACTTTCCAGTACATTGTGCTAGACAACAGCCATGTATTTATCCTGACAAATGATGCAGGAAAAACTAATAACGATAAAGCATACAGAGAGCCTTTCATCCAAAGATCCCAGGACACACAACAAACTTTATATGCTGATTATAATCTACACTTGGTGTTCTTCAAGCTTTTCATTGGCTTTAATGGTCATAGATGTAAATAGAAAACTATGCACAGATAATTTCAGTCACTCATATACAGCTAGGTCTGGGGTAGAAAGTGCAAACCAGAAAGCAATTCTTCCTCAGAGCATGACACAGGGCATGAGGAATACTGTGTGCAGATAATAGTGGGGCAGCACCTTTAATTACTCACATAAACTACAAGTTGTTTTCTCACTTTCTTCTCAGCCGCATTCTAAGAAACAACCAAGTAAAAACTGAGCAAGGGACAAAATAAACACTTGGAAGGTGATCCAACTTTGCTTTTGATTTACATTATCTTAGGGCAAGAGATTGCCTTTCCCTTATCTTCTTTATGGGATGAGGTAGAGGGGGAAGATGGTCGCATGTAACTACACCATCCTGTAGGAGATGGACTCAGCAGGTGCTTCAAGACATGTCCCTTCAGTCTGGATGGTGGTCTGGACTGGGTAGAGCAGAGTGAATTATGACCTCAAAGTTGGGGTCCTTTTGCTACCTCAGGACATTGTTAGCTTGGAGGCTTATTTATAATTCTCCTTGTATTTCCCGTCTTACCAATGTCTTCTCCTCCCATGCTTATATGACTTTTAAGCAATCTAAGCTGGGACAAAACCCACAATCTTGTTTATAAAAGTACCTAATGTTTTTCCAGATCACCGTGAGCTGAAAAAGCTATATGGCTTTTATCTGTTGTCTGACTCTGTGGGACTGAAAGGGTTTGCTGTACTTGATATGCTTTTTCTACTAATAATTCCTGAACCCCTAGGACTAACTTAACTAGGTCAGACTAAAGCTCCCATTTGCTCAGTTTCCTATTGTTTGTTCCCTGTCTCCCTAAATAGGTGACGCTGTCAACATGGGCTCATGAGAAAGGTCCTACAGGAGAAGACGGGTTTGTCTTTGTAGTGAGTACAAGCCAGTAGTCAGCACAACCCAAGCAGTCATCTTGTCTGGCATTTGTACCATTGGGAAGTTAAGGTGTTGGAGCCCAGAGAAGTCAAGTTGAGCCTGTTCACTTTTTGGAAGGCACATACAAGCCTCAGCTCCTCCTTCCTCACATTCCCTCTGCTGCATCCCACAGAACGGATTCTTACTCTCCAGTGCTCAACATAACCAAATATCATATAATCAATAGATGGTTATATATTACAACTTTATTAAATATAATAAGCTAGATGAGTAGAACAAATTCACAGTGGAATGGGTCACATCTGTAGGATATTTTCTCAAGTGCTGCAATCACCATGATTAGAACGGGTTATGGTGAGGCACAAGGGCTAGAAGAATGTGAGATTTACAAACACCTATTTTAAAACATCTTATCTCTGTACAATTTGATCAATTCTGCAGCAGCAGCAATCATCTTGGGAAGTCTCAGGGATGGCCAGATTTTCCACTCTCAATGTTAATCAACACATTTGAGCACAGGGATTGGTCTAGGCACAGTAGGAGCTGCCAGGGAAAAGTTTCAGGGCAGCTGAAATTCCCACCTGGAGAGTTCTTGTGCCAGTTAATCAAATGCTTTGTGGTGAAGCAGGCTAGGGGTTAAGTTCACCTTGTCTCAAGTCTCTCCACTGATTCAGACCAGTCTATTATCTTATCTACACAGCTAGATGAGGAGTTCCTGGGACTCTCAGGGAACTCATGTCTAAAGTGCACTGGGAATGCACATAGAGACAGACCTGGTTACATGAGGAACTTGAGCTTCATATTTATAAACTAAATTCCATAGCTCTTGTCACACAATGCTTAAAAAAAAAACGTAGAAAAAAAGGTTTTTGTCCTTTCCACAAGGAGATATTCTGTTTCAATATATCAGGGTGAAACATTTCACCAGGTTTAATTTTCTCCAGTCTTTTCAGCTAAAGGCAGTCAAAGAAGTCTACCTGGTTAGCTGAATATTTCAGTCTCTCACAAATACCATTTTTTTCAGCAGATTTACTATTCATTGAAAAACTCTAGTCTGGAATTACTTTGCTTTGTCTTGTTATCCAAAACTGCCCGTGAAGTACATCATGGGCTATTGGTCTAAGTTTCTCAAGTGTCAGGAAGCATAGCACTTTAAATAAAGTATTCATCTGTCATCCCTATTTCAAGAATTTATGGTGTGGACCCTTTTTCTAACTACATCATTTCACTGCACCACACTTACCAAATTAATATCTAGAGCACATAACCAAGCCTTCCTGCACATTTATACTACAGGGAACTGTTGAGGATACTCTATCTCTATTAGTGTTATTAGGATTCTGACTCTAGGAAGGTCCTGTGTAATGTTGTATGTATTTTCTGGCTTGAGTAACCCTCCCTTTTGTTCATAGTTCAAGCACAGTTTCACCTGCTATATTAATAATTTTTTTCATCATTACATTTGTAAAAATTTTTCTTCTTTTTCTTTCAAAGCTTTTCAATATCCCCAGTTTATGAATAAGAGTAATCTCAATATTTGGCCTGAAGCATTCAAATCTTAAAAGGAAATTGTTCACTTCTCCTCAGCACAGTGCCTGTACACAAGTGTGTGACTGGAAAGATGGATGCTCTTCAATCCGTCCTGAGGCTTCAAGCACAGGTTACATTTCACTGCAACTTCAATGCTTGTTCACACTGCAGACAGTGTCACTTACCCGGGAAAGGCAGATAGGATGCTCTGCCATCACCATGTGGGAAATTTTTTTAAAGGTGTATGCAGATGGACACTCTGGAAACAGCCTTGTCCATTGGCTACCTTCTGCCTCTCTTCCTTAGTGCTCTCCAAGCAAAAGTCACAGTTTCCACACAGTGATTCCTTAACCCACTTCAAGCAAAATAAACTGCGTTAGCCATGACCTACTCCCATTCCTAAAGCTAATATGACTTGGTGCAACCGAAATAGGCAAAGAACCACTCACACAATCAGTTCTGCTGGACGTAAGAGCGAGTCAGCACTGATGCACAGTAATCTCATAAGCAGAGTTGGGCTGAGAAAAGCACATCTGTTCCCAGCCTGAGTTATGCCCTGCAAAGCCCCATCCACAAAATTAGCCACAGTCTGCTATACATTGTTATACAAGAGTTTCAGCTTACTTTTGTGTTATTATGAAACTAGTAATCGCCATGACTGCGAAAAACATGAGAGAATGAAATGTGGGACGTTGCAAAGATAAACACCTGAAATTACATCTCTGAGGATATAGCTTTTCTGTTACTTTCCAAAAGAATGTGAAGTCTGAAACCTAACTACTACCATTTCAATGGGGTCATTGTTCACCATTTTACTGCTGAACATTGTAACAAATCCAGCTAACTTGTGTGCTAAAATTCCAGAGATGTTCAAAATCATCTGTGTCCTGAGATGGCTGTTAAGGGAAAGCCATCAAGCTACTGGAGTCTGCATTATATCCTTGGCATGAGAAAAATGGGAAATGGGCTGAGCACAAAATAAATAGAGCTCTCCAGGAAAGCTTATTATATTATTTAGAATTGTGCCTGCAAGTATTTTTCATCTTACATAAGTTTCTGCAACTTGATCTTAAACTTAGTTCCTGTTAAAGCATCTCAGATTTTTTACCAACATAGCAAAACTCAGGTATCCTACCCCAGGCGTTGTGTCTAGTTGGTCAGAGGATACACAAGGAGTTGATCTTATGCCAGCACTGTTAGCAGTTACCTCTCCTTGCTCAGTTTGCATCCCCAGATTTTGCTTCAATATCTAATTCTGGGGAGAATGAATGCTGCTGTTTCGCAGTCAATGCAGTATGTTGGTACCAACAGTGATACAGCACACCGAAGCAACCAGAAGCTGGACTCCTTGGGCTACAGTTTGTGCTACCACGCCACTTTGCAGCATTTAAAAGACAGTATAGAATGGAAAAGATTTAGGACTTTAGATTTGCAAACTGTAAATATATTTGTTAGGGAAGTTCTTTAACGCACAGTTGATAATCACTTGCCTGTGTTTTTTCATGCTTACAGTTGTACAGGAGTAGAGAAAGAAAATGGAAGAGAGATCTTTTTTCCATCAAAAAAAGTATAATGCAAACTGCTCTGATTGTAACAGCTTTCACAATTAAAGCTAGCTCCATACTGCCCATATTAGCGCAAGCCCATTTGACTTGCTCATTCAGCCCACTAGCTTAGTGAAAGTAAGCTGTACACCACAGCGGGAACACACTCAAAAATTCAATTTCTAAGCAATGAGTACGTATATAGTGGAGTTACAGCTTACAGGTTTCAGAGAGGACTTGGAACGCCACGTTTTGGAGAAATCATTGGGAAGGTAAAACATAGCCTAGGACCAGTGGCATTTTCTGATAAAGCTACACTTAATTGTACAGATGCTGCTATCGGAGGCTGCAGGAGGAAAAGATTTGATTTTAACTGGGAGCAAGTGACCAATCTAGTGAGTAAAATCTAAGTGAGTCTTCCTAGGCTGGGTTAACACTTCTCTGAGTTACGACCTTGGAAATGAGAGACTCCTCATTAATACCCCATGAAACAAGCTAATAGCCATTATGTCTTTTTCTCCTTCCTTCTCCAAACAAATGTCCCTTAATAGCGAGCTCAAGACTCATTCTGTTTATAGGAAATGACTTTCACATACAGTACAAGAAGATGTTCTCCCCAAATTGCTGAAACAGATGTAGGAACAAGCTGAACAGTTACAGGCCCATGTTAAACCCATATGAGTGACTAGAAACAGATTTCCAGCAATTTATTTAAAACATTAGAAAACCTATTCAGTTTGATTTATATGAATATAGGATCAAGTTCTTTCTCATATGAACTTTGTATAACCTAGGCCATGTCTGGGGAACAGGAGAGGGATGGGGGTGTGGAAAGACACATACAAGCAGAAAAAAATCATGAACTAAAGAAAATATTTGGCTTGCTAATGAGTCACTGTTATCTTCTTAGGCCAGATTCTTGCTTGTTATCAGAACTAGCTTTAGATTTCCATGCATTTCCAAGAGCAGTTTTATTAGAATCTGCTTGTGTGTACCGTTCTGCCCTTATGCAAAAATATTTACAAATAATTATTCTATTAAAATATGTTCTATTTTCATAAGGGAGAATTATCCATCAGTCATGATGCTCACCTATGCTGCCTAGCACAAAGTAATGTTTCAGCAAACAGGAAAATGTGGTTTACTGTTTCTTCATTATATGCAACCTTAAAGTATTTGCTGTAGTTTATGTGCTCCTCCAGCACAACTCTACAGAAATCAACATATTTAGAAGACTAATTAAATTAATTTTCTTTAAAGAAAAGCTGAGAAAATTACCAAAATTTGCATTAAGCACAGAAGTTTTAAATCATCGTAATAGCTATAACCTAACAATAACATTATATTAATCGACTTTCTCTCTAAGTCTTTCTTGCAGATAACCTAAATAAGTCTTTCTTACAAAATTCTGGGGATTAAATTTCTCATCCTTGGGCTCAAACAGGCAGGATTTAGTTGTGTGCAAAGTGGGAGGGTTTTGAATAGGAGACACTCCATGATTTCTGAAGAACACTAAGTCTTAGAAGCAGCATACCTGTAATCCTACTCTGAAAAGAAAAATATCAAAACTCTCAGAGTCTAAGCATTGAGACTTGAATCTGCTTAGCAAAATTAATGCTTCTAGAATGCAACGAAGAGCCTCATGAATGCAGCCTAGAGGTGAGGAAAGCAACAAACATTCTAGTCCAG
>NW_010105547.1:74106-104280 GCF_000699245.1 Pterocles gutturalis | reverse complement strand
AGGCCCAGTTTTTCTCTGGGAAAGAGAATTTGCAGACAGAAAACAAAGTACGTCTGGATAGTCTATGACCACAAGTGTTCCTGAATTTATTCCAGGTGGCACTTTTGGAGGCACCCCCAAATAAGTTATTTAAAGACATGCTCTAAAGGCAGAGAAAGAGGGCTTTGAAGGGAACCTTGCCATAAGCTGGTCCAGTGCCTTTCAACATTTTTATCTCACATTTTATTTTGTGCCTCATTTCAAGTGTGTGACTTCTGGGACAGCAAGGTGCTTCATGCCTCATTTGCTGCGGTAACACTTTCACCAGAAAGGAACATATCTCTGGCTGAGAATTTTGTCTTATCCAGAACTGGCCCAAAGTCAGGATCTGCTATATCTAAATCATTCCAGACAGAGACTTGTTCTATCATTACAGTGACATGCTTTCCTCTAATGTCTTACCTCAATAACCCGTGCTGCATTTTAAGCTGTTATTTCGTGTCATGTCTGTGGACACAGGGAACTGATTATTTTTTTCCTTTTGCTGGCAATCCTTTGTAGCACTGTTACCATGTCCTCCTCAATCTTCTCATCTTCAGGCTAAGCAAAACAAATTCTTCCAATCTCACCTTAAAGGTCATGTTTTCTACATCTGTGGATTATTTGCACTCTCTCTGCTGGTCTTCCTCCAGCTGGCCCATCTGTTCCAGTGTACTGCCCAAAACTGGGAACAGGGCAAGGTCTTATGAATGCTGAGTAAAGGAAAAGGAGCAAAACTTACAGCACGCCTGCCATATACCCTAGTGTGTGGTTTACTTTTCACAGCGTGGGATTCTTCACTCACATTCAGTTAGTGATTCAGTGGCGTCTGTTTAACTTCTGCTTTGCCAAGAGAGCTCTCTTTCTTATATGTATGCAATTAATTATTCCTCAGGGTAGTGTTCTGCACCTCTCCTCATTGAGTTGTCTCCTATATTTTCCCCAAATCTTTTCTTCAGCTTGTCAAGACAACTGTGAATCTTTTTTAATCTTATTTTCACTCTTTCAGATTTTTCCTCCTGGGAGCTTGCAGTCCCCTTCCAAGTTGGTATTGTCTGCAGATATTACAGCAGTACCCTCTCTTCCGTCTTCCAAGGTGAGTAATGAAAATATCCCATACATTCCAAGTCAGGAGAGTCCCTGCAGCAAGCACTTCTTTCCCTTTGAGAATCAGTCTTTAATCTCTTCATAATTTTTTGTTTCCTCAGTAGTTTTTCACTCACCTTATGACAGGCTTGTAAACCCAGTTTGCCGATAAGAATGTCCTACCAAACAAGATCAGTATTTTATGAGAGTCAAGTTCTATAACAACTTCTCCTTTCCTGGTCACGGTTTTTTCCTAGTTACAGGCATAAACTAGTCTTGTCTGACATAATCTGATCTGAAGCTGTACTGACCTGGTAGTTATCACATTGCTATATCTTAGATTCCTGTCTTTATTAATTGCACCAACAGCTAATTATGCTAACAGATGATCATCTGACTGGCTTATAATTCACCCACCCTGAGGCCATTCTCAGAGGTCAGAAGTTGTTGCAGCCCCTCTGTTAGGTCTTACACAAAGGATTTAATCAAGAACAACTGATCTGGAAACATCTGACTTTAGTGGGCTCTAAACTGTCCTTTTCCATTCCCATACAAGTTGTTCCCCTTAGCTATAATCTCATCTAGCCATCTCATCACGTTTAACCTTCTTCATGGAGGTTGATGCAAAAAACTGCACAAAGTCCTAAGTTTTTATATTAAGGTCTGCTATTATCTGTGTCTATCCACCATTAAACCAATGTTTATGGTGTTCCTCCCTTCTGCAGAAGGGTCAGGTCTCAAAAAGCCAAACCTCCGATCAGATTTCAATCCATCTTGAGAAAGTACACGCAGCCTGTGTATGGAAAAGTCACTCACGGAGAACTTTGCAGTCACTGTAGGAATGCATACACTTGAAAGGCTGAACATGACCTCTTGAACATAAACCCTGCAAACCAAGAAAGGAAAAACTTTGTAATGTCTTTTAATAGGAACAGTGTTGAAGACAGCTTCCTCAAAAAATAACCTACACAATTGGCTGGGAATCACCAGTGCAGATAAATAATGTAGATTTATTACTTGGCTCATAATTCAAGTAAAATAAACTGAACTTCAAAATTAATGTCTCAAAAGACTTTTTGCTACCAAACTGTTGTAAATTCAGAGCATGTACTCCAAGGAATAAAGTGCATTTATGGTTGATGGAACATGGCTTACAGCTTTGAAGGTATGAGAAGGTGAATAAACTGTAAACACAGTTCTCTGTACTCTGAAAAAATAGCCATGCAGAGTAAACAGTCATAAACTTTTCATCTGTCCCCTGAGATGAAAATACTGATCATGGTAATAGGAGTATTACAGAAGGTGTAATGTAGAGGATGACAGAAAATAAATTAATCAGTCCATTATTGTCATTGGCTTAAGAACCGAAGAGCTACTGCAACTTCTACAGATAAATAACATGAAATTGCTGGAAAAACATCCTCTGAGGACAGCTATCTGTTACTTAGATCTGAGGCCACTGTGGAAGAGAGAAAGGCGTTTAGAACAAAATATCACGTTCCTATATCAGGCAAGTTTTAATTCTGTCTGGATCCAAGTAAACACTATTGCCAAATGGCTTGAAGTGTTAGGATAATATCCAAATGCTGAAATCAAGGCATCCTTACATTAGCTTTCCACCAATACAAGTCGATGCAACACCCCCAGGGACACAATTCTGATTTACTCTAAATGTAACTGTGACTGGAGTAGCTTTCAAAAACTCTTCAGAAATGCCAAAAGGAACTTGGATATGAAATTCCCATTTTCAGTAGGAATTCAGGCAAACAGGAGATTGCATTTTATGTATTTGCAGTGAAACTTCCACTCCAAAATTTCTACCATGAAGCAAGTGCCCTGGGGTTCCTGGGGTTTTTCTAAGAGCAATGATGATGATCTTTAAGGTCCTTTCCAACGCTAGCCATTCTATGAAAATTCAGCAAGAGATTCTTCCCTTTTGGCTGAATTGGAGCTGCCCAGCTGCCCACTCTTGAGGCTGGATCCAGCCTGCTCGTGCACAGCTGTGTGCCCACAACCTGCCTATGGGCACACATCATTCTGGGGAGAAAAATGACTGGCACACAAGGGAGTCCCACCAGTAGCATCTGCTCAAAAATTCTGAAAGTTTGGATAGTTCTGGTTTCAAACTGTGAGACAAGAAGCTCTAAGGAGAAGGTAAACTGCATTCACCCAAATTAATTCAAATGTAAGAAAATGATATTTCCCTACGGGAATGTGTTTGTAACAGCTACAGTAATTAAAATTCTTTAGAGCTGAGGTGACAACAACTGACCAAGCAAAGCAACCTGACATGCATCAGAAGTAACTGTTTTTAAGAAATCCCTCATCTCTGCCTTGATTAGATGTCAGTAAACACTTCTGACAGTAATTTTCCAACAGCACGGGAATGCAGTCAATGGCTGTTCTCAGCCCACCAGAGAATGAATCTATTTCTAGAATGGAAAAAAGAGGAAAAAAAAAGAAAGGAAAAAAAACCCACAAAACCAACAATCCTCAACTTCAAGGATGTACGGGCTTCCCTAGGAGTTTGCTTAAGTGAATACATTAGAGTCGTTGCATGCACCACAGAGCACCGCTGAACAGAAGGCAAACAGGCGAGAGCTCATCCTCTGCCCGGAATAAGGAGCCTCCTCTGACCACCAGTGCTGTGATCAGGGAGAGCTCCTGCCATAAGAAGTTGAAAAGACTAAATTGTGCTGTCACTGCATGAAAAGTAAAAAGTGTTACCAGCCTTTGACTCTGTTAACAGCAGTAGATACACTGCTATTTAATGTTCTTACTTGAAGCAAGTGGGTATTTGCAAATCCCCGTGCTCTATACCCCAAACTGCTACACAAGTTCAAGTTCAGATGACTCGTTGACTTATGTGTGTTTGCCCCAGCTCTACATCAGCCTGCTGAGGACAGTAACATTAAAAGCCATTTGTGGCTGTAGTCACTTGCTACAGCAGTTCAAGAAATTTTGATGAAAGCCTGCCCCTAGGCAAAGACTGTGTAAGTGTTGAAATACAGAGATACAGAAAACACATCATAGGCTTTACAAGTACATGAACTTTAAAAAAAGCAACCTGTTACGATTTAAAGCACATTACTGCGCACTAAGGAAACAGAAGATGTTCGGGGTTTTTTTTGTTTTAGGAGTAAAATAAAATGAAAAAAAGAAATACAAAATGTCATGTCACAAAAACATAATGTTTGAAAAAAAATTGAAAAAATGATACTTGAGATAACGTATACCCTTTGGTTTGGGCTGCTGCTTTGCCCTTTGATTTGAAGTAAATTTAAATTATCAAAATTTGCTACTTTTCCAACTGAAATATCACTTTGAAATGGAAAAAATCACAATTTTTTCAATATTGAAATATTTTTACTCTTTCAAAAATTTCTTTGTTTTTTTCATCTGAGCTTAAGTTTGCCAATATTTCTATGTAATCCAAGGATCATTTACCACAGAATGACACAATTTTGACAGAAGAAAATTGTCCATTTGCATTAGCTTGCCTTATATATACTTCAGGGGCGCTAAGAGGTACCTTGTGCAAATACTGAGAGAGGAGAAGAGTCTCAAGTTGGTGGGGTTATACCACAACTCAAGCAAAGAGCAGTTTGTATAAACAGTTGATGATGACTTTTTCACTCAGTGAGAGGGGGAGTCATCTCCATCTCAGCTGGTCACTCTGGCTATGTTTATAGTAAATGGAGACAAATGGGTAGTTTTAGGACAGAATTCACATAATCTCTTTCAAACATCTACATTAGGATGAGATGAACTGCATCCTAACACAAGCTGCCTTCCCTCCCAACCATGAAAACAAGCTGCTTTCACCCCCACCCCAACTGTAAAGCCAAGGGAAGCTATAGCTCAGATGTAGACATTTACATTTAGACTGGTGAATCCCATCCCCCAAAACTGAGCCAAAGCTCACTGAGTGCCCACTGAATTCACTGAGCCTCAAAAGAGTCCCCATTAAGGAAGTATTTAGCTGTTTTTATTACTCACAGATCATAAGTGTATTTATTTTGTTTTGCTTTTAATGCCGGGTCACTAGGTCTTGCATATTGATAATCACATAGCATAATTTCTTAATGGAATTTGCATAGATATAGTACTTAAACAGTCAGTCGTAAGAGATCACACATCTTTCCTGTTGAAAAGTCAAATCTTTTTTCCTTTGTTGACTGTGAGGAGACTATGGCCCTGACCCAGTACCCTGCAAATCCAATGGTAAAGTCCCCTGTGATTTCAGCCAGTGCTGCGGCAGACTTTAAAAGTGTGGGTGGGGGTAAAAAAATGGCAAATTTTCTGTTTTACAAAGCATTCCAGAAACAAAGTCACTACTTGCACTCAAATCTTTTGTTTTTCCCCAGAGCTCAGACAACTCTCCCACTCAGAAATAATTATTAGCTAGAAGCACATTCTGGCTTTTACCATTCCAAATGAACCTGACAAGCAATTTCCAAAGGAATTTATGTGCTGTTGTATTTCCCTAGGCTACGTTTTAAAAGTGTGATCCCCTTTAATGGCATTTGAGGGAGTTTAAGCAACTTTACCATTCCCCTTGGGGAATATTGGAGGATACTTTGCGAACAGAACAGGAAGCAATGCCATCTTTTCTGCAGGAATTCTCACAACTTCACGCATTAGAGCAGTAAAAAAAAAATTGTATTAGTGAAAGTTCTTTTGAACAATCACTGATTTAGCTTAACAAGATTGCATTTGCTTTCTAGATGATACTTAAAGCAATATTGGCACAGTGAGAGAAGCATGAACACTTGTCAAATACATGTAGAACACAATCTACTGTAAACCTCCCTGTGCCACAGACAACACTTTCCACTTTCTTTTTATTTAATTCATACAAAACCAAAACAGAAATAGGGACATGCAACATAAGTGACCAGATTATCCAAGTTAAAGAAATGAAATATCTAAAGCTACCTGCAACTTGATCAGTCCAGATGTAAACCTATAGGCTCACATACGTTCACATGAAACCTTCACTAAATATTTTCAATTAATTAAAAATGTATTTTGGCCTGTTCAAATATAAGAATTAAAAGACTAAACTTGTAAACCTGATAACTTCCTGAGAACAGTTCAAGCCAGGTATGCATGAATGGTGTTAGGATCTGCTCCACGGGCATGTCTGTGTGTAACTCAGAAGAGAGTTATCACTTGAAATAAATAATTGGAGAAAAGAATAATTACACTGAACATGTATATATGACAGTATATTTAAAATTTTGTACCTAATTATATATATCTGTGTGCACGTGTGTGTATATATATGTATGTATATATTTCACATATACCTGTGCAATACATTAGTTTCAGTTACCAAAAATTTGCAAAGTCGACTGACAAGGAGAAAAGAATAATTACACTGAACATGTATATATGACAGTATATTTAAAATTTTGTACCTAATTATAAATATCTGTGTGCACGTGTGTGTATATGTATGTATATATTTCACGTATACCTGTGCAATACATTAGTTTCAGCTACCAAAAATTTGCAAAGTTGACTGACAAAGAGAGTTGAAGTGATCTGGCCAAAGCCAAAAAGCAGCAGCTGAGTTAGGATGAGAATTCAGACCTGACAGGTGAACTCTTAGCCCCAAATTATATGGACAACAGTATTTCTGTTGAAATGGTTGTACATGTTACTACTGCACTAAACTAAAACAGGTCCTGGAGGCCATCCAATAAGGTCTGGCCATCCCCATGCCATTAAACTCTCCTACTTTCCAAAACACTAAAACCCATACCATGAAGGGAATATTGTTTGCCCTGTTCTAAAAACTGACCATATAGTTGTTAGCAAAAGCAATAGTTGGTCCAGGCAAAAAGTGGGTAGCCGGGGACCATTTAACAGCATGGATAACCAAGTGTAGCGCTTAGGTTTGTGCTTGACAGCGCTTAATTAGCTAGTAAAGAAGTAATCAATAGGGCCAGGCTACATCTCCATGAGTTCCAGCCTTGAACTCAGCCTCCAACCATCCTGTTCTGCCTTATTTCTGTATGTTACCCTCCATCCAAGAGTTGTTGTTTGTTTCCATTCGATCCACAGAGAATATTTTTGCTACAGCTGCCTCCAGGAGGCTTAGTCCTTTAACGCAAGCAACAGAGGTTCTGTCTTTGGCATTTGATATCCAAAGCACACTCTCCAGTGATGACCTAGATACCAGGGGTTACATAGAGACCGTGCTTCCATGCTAAGTTTGGCACCCTGTGGAGACATCATTTGCTTCCCCAGGCAAGAAAGTATTACACATATAAACAAAAATGCCTTCAATTGAAAAGACATTTCACACTTTTCCCAAGTGTGTGAGGGACACAACTCTCAGAAATGTAATTTAATAGGATTTTTTAATGAGTCCTATGATAAATGTTTTATGGTCAAAAAAGAAAGTAAAAACCCATTGTACTTCCCAAAGAGGCCAAAGAACATGTGAGTTCCCAAATTAATTCATAGGTCTCCCTTGAAGACCAATTCTTTATGCCCTCTATTAAATTACATCTCTTTATTTTGAGAAAATGGATTTACTTATTTCTCTGCAAGAAACCTGAGAATAGCATCACCAATCACTTTGTGTGACATCTACATGCCAGCAACATCGGGTTATATAGTGACTGACAACTGAGACTTCTGCTAAACCTAGGAAGAGTTTAATAAAATTGACTTAACAGATACTTTTTATTATTCCCAAGAACAGGCTTGATAATGAGATTTTTTAGCTAACCACACTTCACTTGACAAATTATGAAGAGATCAGGTTTTTTCTCATTAGCCTCACCCTCATCAATGGCTCAGCTGAGGTCAACTAGCCCTCCACTTGTAGTTAATGGTACACAGCCTTTGTCTACTGATTTTTCTTTGTCAAAGCCTAACAGAAGAAAAATCAATGGCCCTTATTTCAAATTCAAAGGAAAATATTTTTCTTTAAATTAAAAACTCTTCTCACTTGGAAGACACGAGTATGTTTGGGAGACTATTCCTTAGTATATTACAATGACAACTCAACGCAAAGGCTGAAGGCTGTAAATTGAGTCATGCTGAGCATCTGGAAATCCCATAGCACAGAATCTTGGTTCACTGAGAATATTATGGGTAATTTCAATGAGGCCTGAATGTCATCTTTTGATATTACCAGGAAATGTAAGTATTCAGTAGCTGTTTTTGTTAACATATTAGTATCTAGAAGACATTCCAAAACTTAGAACATTTTAAATTTTGATTACTTCATTGCCTTTTTGTATTGCTGCAAAAGGTACTGAGCGTGCATTTTACACCCACCTCCATTCCCTTACCTGCCTAGAAACTTGCCATTACCATAGTGCAGACTGTGACTATTAATAGAAATACATATGTGCAAGTTGAGTCCCACAGAGTCACATTTTCAGACACACTATCTTTCTACCATGTATATGTAAGCCATCAATGTAAGACACGTTAGCATAGAAAAAAGTTATCAAAAAACATTTAATAATGTTATAATGAGGATCACCTTCTTCTGGGAAGCTGATCATAGTTTTGCACTATTGTTGGGTTAGGTGGGGATTTAACTACCTCTCTAGTCTGACATGTTAGCTATTACATGATTATACAAATCATAATTCAGGCCAGATTCATCCTTCCAAACTTCTGATGCTCAGCAGGGGCATTCCCCTCAGGATCCTTCTGTAGTCCACAGCAACTTAAAAGTGCAATTTGAATCTCTGATGGGCGAGATCAGCCCGACAGCCTTTCCATTGACTATAGCCAAAACCTACAGTGGTCTAGCAGAGTTCCTAAAGAGCCATCAAAGGTTAGATTGGAGGAATCTGGACCTCTGTACACTGGGTGGCTCTGAAAGGAGCACAGATGCATCTTGCCTAATTTAAAGTATCTCTGTTAGTGCATCAGTGTCACAGCCAACAGAGGAACATAAGCATTTACAGCAAGAAATTTTTACAGACCTATGTGTATTCCCTGCCTCTCTGTGTGGAGACACAGAGACACCAGCACAAACAGCCTTCTGCTACTCCTTCATGAGGTTATAGTTTGCTTCCTGGAAACATCCCTACCAGGTAAAAGGGTCCTCATGCTGGGACAAGTCCTGAAAGTTCAAGGAACTGATACAAATCTCACTCTAATTTCAAGAATACAAATCTAAAATCCTTTATGTTCAGTCTGAGCATCTTTGCAGATCTAGCCAAAGGATGCATTTGTTTATTGTCTGAATCAACTGCATTCAAATAAAACTAGGACTCAGCCATTCCTCCTCTGGAGTTCTACTCAGCTACGCCCATTTAATCTCACACACCTTATCTGCAATTCTTTCAGACTTCAAAAGATGCTGAAACTTTAACTGGTTAATTTACATTAAGAATGATCTATAAGAGCTGCATGTAATAAGAAAAATCCAGATATAAAAAAACATAGCAAAAATGTTGGCAGACAAATTAATAACTGGTAGAAGTCTTCAAAAATGCCTAAGGTTTTTTAGGACTGCAAGTCCTTTTCCACAGTTTGTCCTTTAAATTTTCTGCATGCCTCACGAATAAAAGGAAAAATTATAGATAGGACTTAGTTAGTAGTAACATCAATACACTCCTTTGGCCACAATGAACACTAACCTCTTTTTTTATGAATAGAGGTCAGGAAGATATTTGTTTGGGTTAAATGGACCAGTCTTTTTAGTATTTTTGAATTGGGAAATGTGTTTTGGTCTGATTATGGTATTTTATGTTAATTTTCTCTCCAAGATATCAAGACGTCAAAGTGCCCGTTCTCCTGAAAAAAGGCAAGGGTAACCATCAGGCCAGGTATCATCAACAGCTTGCAATGAGCAGATCGATCTGGACTCCATTGTTACACCAAACACAGGAAGGATTGATCCTACTCAAAATAAGGTAAGGTCCAAAATTTCCATCCAGAAAGTTGTTTAGATTTTCCTGCTTCCACTGAAAACGATACCAGTTACATGACTTTGTAGATCTGGTCTCATGAAGTAACAAGGTAACAATGTCTAGAGATTATTATTAGTTCCTAAGTGATCTTATCTTACCCTATTTTAGTGATTTTTTCTGCTCTTTTCTCAGTTTCATCTAGCCTTGTAACACAAGATTACTTAATTCTAGCCCGAATATTGCCAGTGTTAACATCAGAATCTTTTTAGAATTGGGTGAATGGATGGGTGGATGTATGGATGGGTATTAGATCTCTTCTTAATGGACTACATGCACATTGAACACTTAGGGATTTGTTTAACCTCAGATGATCACTACTTGAATAAAGTAAATTTTGTGGAGATAATTAATCAGCTTCAGAGAAAAGCTTGCAAATGGGCACCTTTATTCATTAGGTGGCTGGAAAGAGCCAGTGAAGCATGAATTGATTACCTGGAATATATTATCTTTTCTAGATGCTGACAACTGTGGTTCCTTCTTCCTTTCTGCAGTACATTAAGTAGAATCATGACTTCTGTTATTTGGACTAGAAAGACATTGAGTTTGCATTTCAAATTCATGCAAAAATCAATAGAACCAAAAGACTTACTAAGTCTCTATCTCAAACTTATATCATCTGGCTGTAGTTGGCAACAGAGGGATATCCAGTACAAGAATAAGACTAAGGTAAAAGAACTTTAGCCTGGAAAAAAGTCTTGATAAGTTGATAAGTTTCCCGTGCATCTCAGGATCCATGAAGAAATATTTTAAGTAGACTAAAATCTAAGAAGAAGCTTGATACGTGGATATGTCAAAATATTAATTTCCCTAATCTAAAATTTTAAAACCTGTCAAATCAAAGCATGGACCTGAGGTTCTCTCCCTGAGCTATGATGGATTAGTATTACAGTGAAATACACCAAAGTTGCCAAACCTTATGATTGTCTGTGGACATGTTACCTGTTGAAACAAAGTATTTCTTACCAGGTCAGATCCAAATCCCACAATCTTTTCATTCATTTCAATATAATAATCTTTATACTTTTACTCACCAATAATCTACGCAGCACGTTCTGCTGAAATAGCTGCAGAGAGGAGGCGCAGAGGTTGATCTGATATAAAAAAGTAAAAATGAGGTACAGGTTTGTGCTCCACATGAACACCAAGCTGTAAAACCCTGTGGACCCCAGTCCCTATATCAGGGGAGACATGACACAGACACTTATCCCAAGATTCACAAGCAGTGGCAGCTTTTTGTTGTTCTAAGAGCCAAAGAAAACTCCTATAAAGCATGGCACTGAAGAGCAGTCCTGGCTATGGATACCAAGGTGGGCTGAGGAGGATGGGGAGAAGAAAACGGAGTAGTCAAAGGACGGAAGCCATCAGTCCCCCTTCTTTCCTCAATAAATCTCCAAGTGTAGCCATACAGAAAACCAGTCATTTTACAAAACGTCTAAAACGTTCTGCCATTTCATGAAGTGATTGCTTCAATCCCAGATATGACTAAAATTTTCAATTATTTCAAAAAAATAACCAGATTTCATAGATAGACATTGTGCGGAATGCCTAAATCTGGTTTCTCTTGGATCATGGGACAAGGGAAACAATGTTGCTATTACATTTATTTTCAAAACCATATGTTCATATTTGTACCTTAAAACTACATAGCAATACACATCACAGAGCTAATATTTATTTTTAAAATTGAGACAATTTCAGAAAGTGATTTTTTTTTTGTTTTTTCTGTTTTACAAATGTTGTAGTTTTACAGGAAATCAGGACAGCTAAATAAATGTTTTTTTTAAAAAAAACCCTCAATCAGATTACAGGGGCTCAGAGAGAAGGGGAAGGAGAGTGGGAACCGAATGCATATATGGCTAGACAACAACAAAAGAAAGCAAATTTTTCCTGTCTTTTATTTCTTCTCCATCTCTGTATTCATGTTTCGACATTCACCCTTTTAATTTCCTTGGACTTTTCTATCAAATGAGACATCACAAGCTTCTCCAACGTTGTAATGTTGGATCCCCAAAGCCAGGAGAGGAAATCCGAGTCCTGCCTATATGCAACAAAACTATATTTATTTTTTTTTAATTGATTGTGGGCAAGAGATGGAATCATACGAGCAGCTTCAGATGTGCCCTGAGACCCTGCTGCATGGGAAAGAGCAAGTTGGTTTTTTCCAAGTCAATCTTACCCTCTCCCAGACTGCTAACACTGAAACAATTTCTAGCATCCTGCTCCACCACAGCCAGTACCAGAACAGCAGGAGTCCTGGGACACTCATGTGCCAGCCCCTCCTGGAATTTTTGAATCCTGATTATCTGGAACTGAAAATGAGCCCACTGACCTCCTGAAGCACCTCTGGATCTAGGTGTGATTTTGGTGCTGTAAGGGAGCCAAACAGAAGAGATTCTCACCCAAAGAACAACATTTTCTCCTTCACACTCCAATGAACAAATTGAAAGAAATAACTTGTGAAGAATACAGATATTAAAAGGAGACAACTTACTCAGAGAAATTTTGAGTGTAAGAAAGTTCCCAGAGGGAGAGTCAACGAAAGGGCATGTTGTCCCACAGCTAGGGCATTTCCAAAGGCCTGAAAAATGCATGACTGCTCTTCTGCTTGGTACCACTGCTGTTGTTTATTAATTCCCTGAATAGTAAGAAGTGGCTAGAGACATTATTTCCCACATAACCACAGTGTGAAAGCACACAGACAATGCCAGGATTCACCTTCTGTCAGTTTATAAAACCAAGTGAAACAGGCATATCATCCAGAACACCTGTAATGCCAGTCAGCTGGCAAAAATACCTGAAACCTTTAATTATTTCATGAAAGGACTGGTGGCATGAGATGACAGTAATAAGCACAGACACACAGAGACATACATACATTTTAAAATACTGCAATACATACTCATACATATATATTTGCGTGACAAACTAAACCCAGAGCAGCCAGTTGTTAGAGGAATTGGTTGATAATTTCCCATTGCCACCAGCTGTCTCCTGCCTCTGCAATAATCACTCAGTACAAACAAATGACCCTTGTCCTTTAAAGAACAGTTTGTCTTTTCAAAGTTTGATTTTTTCAGCTAGGATAATACTGCCTTAGCCTTTGCACTGTCCTCCACAGTGTTTCGATAGGGCTCCCTGGTACCCTGAGAGCAATGAATCAAAACCATTCACCTCCCAATTCCAGTCCCAGCAACAGCTGCACATCACATAAAATGAGGTTTGGGTTGTTGTTGTTTTTTAAAATGTCATTTTATACTACAAGAAAAAAAAGTTTCTGAAATTTTCAATTCATTTTTCCACTTCTTTCCTGAACTAACTTGACAGTTCCAGATTTCTCATCTCATGCTTCACAAATTAAATACAATGAAAAGACGAGAGCCTTTCACTTTAGGAGAGTGATATCATTTATGCTTTTATTTATTTTATTTTATTTTCACTTCAGTCACAGCTTCTTATATTTCCTCTTGTTGCATTTTAAGCTAAAAGAGATAACCTAAGATGACTGTGCTCTTCTCCCAAGCCATAGCCTGTCAGATTGCTGAATTATCAGTACCTAGTCAAGCAGCACAGTAGAAACAGATCACATATGCCAATTCCCCCCCACTCGGTAACCATTTTCCAGTCACTGGAGGAAAGTGCACAGTCCAATCTCTCTTTTGCATGATCGAAGTTAGTTCAACTCTATAGCTTAGCAGATGTCCTTGGGCAGCAGGTGGTCCAATGAATTATATCAGATAAACCAATAAGTTGTGTATTATTCTGGAGGCTCTTATCCCTCTAACTTGTTAAAAGAACACATTCCCTTTTTCTTTTCTCCTTTTTTTAATGAATTTTCAATCAGGCTGCCAACCTTCTTTAAAAATAGGCTTAAAGAAAATACTGCAATGAAACTGCTTTCTAAAAAAATATTTAGAAATCTAACATCAAATGTTGGCATCTGGAAGCAAAATGTGGGATGAGAAAATATGCTGAAAATATCCTACAATACCGTGCACATTGACACTGTTCAAGCTATTCTGACTGGAGCTGTTCTGACTTCCACCAACAGGAAACGCTCCCCAGATTTGTCGTGTCAACACAGATCAGAAGGGAGCACAACCTGTGCTGTCAACAGCACTTAGAAACACCCTAAACACGATGACCACAACAGTCACTTCACAGAACTGCCCAGAGAATCCACAAGTCCTTAATTAATTGTTGAGTTTTTTGGGTTTTTTTGTTCTATTGAGAAATTAAACAACTGTTGGCCAATATTTCAGTCGTATCCACCTTCTTCACAATATAACTATAATTCATATTCACTTTGATACCAGCCTCAGAGTATCTATTAACAGCCATGCCTCTGGGCAGAAGTAACGTTTTATGTTTAACGAAGAGGACAGGGAGCCAGGTCGTCTGCATTCCATCCCCGTTTCCACAAGACTTTCTTTGTGGACTTAGCAAGCTTCATATCTTCTGTGTTCCTCATTATCCCACATGTGATGTCAGGATAACAACCTTTCTGTCATTCACCAGGAAACTGTGAAGCTTAATTTATGTTTAGCAACTTCTTTTAAGGTGCTTGGCTCAAAAGGAGTGTATATGTAAATTATTTCCTATCTGTATTAGGCTACTGATGCTGAAAAATATAATGCGGTGTACACAGATTAATATAGATCTTCTTCTGTGTACAGCACTACAGATTCTAAATTCCAGCAGCTGCAAGAATTAACCGAAGAAGCATGAGTGATCTGCATTTTCTTCTGTAAGGGTAAGGGCTGCATGTTACAGTCTACTTTAATCAATAACATGCTACTAAAAACTTACTTTAAAATTATTTAGGAAAGCAAAGGGATGGAATCTTAAGGCTCTTTTCTCCCACAATTTAACTTCCCTGTATTTTGGCTTTTGGTGCACTTTAAGGAAAAAAAATAACAAAAAACCCTAAACAGCAAAGAAGCACATCTCTCCAGACATTCAGATAGAAAAAAGCTTACAGTCAACTCTTTCAAAAATCCCCATCCTCAAGGAGGATGGCAGCAGGTTTGTATGCAGTGACAGGTTTAACAAATCACCTGATAACTGGGTGTGATCTGCTAGGAAGAACAAATTGAAGCGTAAAAATGGAGTCTGCAAACATGGTGCTTTCTTCCTCAATGGATAGCTTTCCCAGTGCATTCATGGATTAGGCATTTACTTGTTGGCAGAAGAAAAAGTTGCTGCTTTTCACTCCTTTTAGCTTTGCACAGCCAGCACAGTAAAAAGAATGTGAATGAATCTATTAGTACTTGTGCATCATCAAAACATTTGCTTACAGAATTCCCCGTGCTTTCAAGACAACAGAGTTGCATGACTAAATGCAAAACTAACACCACGAAGGAAAATAAGTCATGCACTCAACTGCCTTGTACTTTTCCTGCACTCCACCAAAATTACATATAAAAAGCTCCCAAGGCAGAATTCCCCACTGATGTGCATAGGTCAGAGGAGAAAACTCTTTTCACACAACTGTAAATGTCTGCATAACATTTAAGGCAGTGCTGGGTTGATTGTGTTATTATGATACAATGTGTCCTCCAGACCTGTTACTGCTTTTTGATGATGCTCAACAAACAAAGAAAAGAGCTTTGTTCTGAAACCCGAGCAGGATGTGCAGAGCTGGTACCTAACAGAAGGAAGGCAGGCAGGAGAAACTCTGAGCTCTATGACATTTCTAAAGAGTTGTTTTTCCTGGAACAATTGCATTTGAAGGACTTAATTATTTTATACTTGAGCATCAGCAGCACCCAAGAACAGTGTCCCTGTGAGTGTGAAACAAAACACCCCCGCAGCACTGGACAGCAGTGCGTGCTGCACCCTCACAAGGAGCACTTCAGGCAACCCAAATCTGGGTTTTCCAAGGGAAGGGGAAGATGCCCAGTAGTGACCTACGCTTTGTCCCACCAGGGCAGTGTGTTAGCACTGGTTTACTTTCTCTCATAGAGCTCTATGAGAGATTTGAGGCTGGAAAAGCCTCCAGGGCCCTGGGACCAAACCCTAAATGGCTCCTCAGATTGTAGACAGCCTTCAAAAAGAGATTCACACCCCGTATGTAGAGTAACCTACAGGGAAAGGTGTGGAAATAAAGGGTCTAAATTGCAGAGGCCATTCATGCCAGAAGAGGGATCTCCCTTACATTTAAGAGGCTGTTCTGTGCTGTGATGTTCGAGTGGAGATCTGGTTAGTAGCAGATGAGTCTCTGCCTTGAAGTTATGAGTCATATGGCTGTTCTCACTTTCTACTCAGCAGCAGAGGATGGCACATCAGAGCCAACTTATACCTTCAGATCAACATACATGTAGACTGGTATTTTCTTCAGTCCAAAGGGGATAATTTAGCTCTCCTTTATGTTATCCCATGTTTATGATTAAAATGTCAGCAACCCCTTCCATAAAATTTTCACTCAGTACAGCATGGACTCACCATGACCACAAAGATACCCATACACTTAAGTTGTATCATCATTCTGAAGGATCAAAAGCTGTGCTTTTCATCCTAACTGTAGATCTTTTCCTCCATGAAAGCCAATGTTATAAATTCCTCAAACTCCCTAGAATCTGATCTTGGCTTTGAGAAATTGCCACAGGGCAATTCAGAACAAACTCTGTGAATAATTCAGGTGCCTGATCACAGATGCCCTTCGGTGTCCGAGGCATTCTGGCAGGGTAACAGAAACACCATAGGACCAAAAGCAGATCCTTTCAGGAACAACAGGACAACCTGGCCGAGAAACAGCTAGTGGACAGGTAAGATATTCTTGGTCATCCAAAAGCTGTGTTCAAGCAGCTGAATCCCATCTGGTCAATCTTTAGACCCATTTCTTTAGTGACTACTGGATTAGGTGCCTGGGGTCTTATTTGGAGAGGTAGGTAGTCTATTAAAAATACAGATAAGAATCCACTGGTATTTTCAAAAAGACACTGAAAAACCCACTCACCAGTCCTAAGCTGTGCCATTAGATGTCCATACGGCTCAGAAAATGGAGCAGCTCCATGTCTGCAACTTCTTGCAAAGAAAGCATTTTTATATGGTGAGAAAGCACCTCATTTCCTTTCTGTGGCTTTACATAAGAATAAAAATAATTAACAGTTAATGTTATCTCCACATCTATTGCTCTGTCGTTATATCAGCGTTATCTTACTGTAGATAAAAACACTCTATTAAAAAAACCCTAGGTACAGCAGTTCTGGGCAAAGTGGCATTCATCACTATCATGTATTTCAAAGCAGATGGACAGAAATCCACCAGTGGGACAGTTTAAAGAGAGTCTCTTGGTTTATCATTTTCCCCTTCAGTCACATGGCATTATGAAAGATCAAACCAAAGAGCTCTGAAGAACAGAAACCTTCAGAAAGCCACACCAAAGGAGAAGGTGAAATATAATGTAATTTACCATTACAGCCACAAAGTCACAAAGTACTAAGAGAGAGAACACAGCTGAGTGTTTAACAGCATCAGATAAGTAGGGGAGGCAAAGGAGGGAGAAAGTACCTGTTAAATTACCCTTATCCAGATGTGATCAGATTTCTGCAGAAAACATGGAGCTGAAGGTAGTTCAGTTACAGCACTGAAATTGCGGTAAATGGGGTTACTAAAGTTCTTGTCTTTTAAAGACTAGTAGAAATGCTCAATGGAGCCCTGAAATTCTGCACTGATGAGGGTTTTATTAGCACATGGATGGACGAATGGATGTAAAACCAGATAAGTAAATTTGCACTCAGAGAAGAAGGATTATTTGGCCTAATAAAAGAGAAAGAGCTTAGGACCAGGCTCAGTGCCCTGCTTTTAAGACAGATTGATCCAGACTTCAAGATTTTCCACTATGTCAAAGAAATGAAAAAGGTTATAGCCCTCTAAAAATAAAAGTGTTGCAGATAATATACGATGTTCATACCTTTCTATAGAAAAACTTCAGACAGAAGCATATTTCATGAGTTAGGAAAGTCGGTGGAACAATTATGCCTGCAATTACATAAGTCTGTTCTATTTTGACTTTAGCCTAGTTTCATTATATTTTAGGTTTTAACCCAAATCATCATAGGTTTTAATGACTATAACAGAGATTCTTCTAATTTAAACCAATGTCAGCAAGAGCTAAATCAGGTGCTTTGTGCTCATATGATTAAAAATAGATTTTGCAGAGCTATTCAACTATCTTATCTTTATAGCTGAGAAGGAGTGGAGTCAACAGCTTGTACCTAATAGGAATGCAAGAGAAATTAATTCCTTGGAAAGACATTCTTCACCCCATTTTGGATGAATGCTCACCAAGAAAAAGTCTGTAAGCTTCTTACTTTCTAATACATCAGTCGCTACAAATAAAACAGTGAGTAAAGGATAGTTAGAAAGACTGATTATTATATTGTGGAGTCCAGCCACATGAAAGATATTGCCCATTAATTAAGATTAGAAAGGTGATACAGGTATGATACAACTATTATAAAAATCCACCAGCTGCACTACTGCCAGGATCACTGTTTTCAAAGAAAACTAAATGTCTTCAAAGCCATCACCTTGTAGTCAGGAAAATCACTGTGTTCAATTAAACAAGGAAGGAATGTCTCTCACTTAGTGAGATGTTGGATTTGCTGTTCCTGTTCACACTCACTGCTGATCCATCAGTGTTGATGTTCACCCGAAGGGAGTAGAGGAGCTCTGTTTTCTGCCCACCTGAAATATCCATCTGTTTCTGTAATCCCAACACAGTTTTCATGCCTGAATTTTCTGAAAGGAAAACTCAGTAGCACACAGCACACACAAAGTCCTACCTGTGTCTTCAGCTGACAGAATCGTTTTTGTACATTCTGCAGAACTTACTTAGGTGCAACGATTGTTAGTTGGGATCTAATGCTGCTGTAATCCACAGCTGGCAGCTGACTACTAGCAAACTTCCTAATTTGTATCCAACACTGTATGATAAGGCGAGGAGATAACAGCCTACCTATGGCAAACCATAAATCAGTATCTATCTGAAATACCTCTCTCCTCTCTGAAGGCTTAATCACCTAGGGAAAGCTGTCCTAAAACCTGAAGCCAGAAAAACAAGTTTTCAAAGGCATCTAAACGACTTCAGTTCAGCTTTCTGCCATATTCAAACAAGTGCTTGTGACATAATTGGAGCAATGTAATAAGCTATGAAGCCTTAGTATTCATTGCCCCCCCCCCCACAGATGTGATGCTGTCAGCTGAGAATGGACTGAGAGAGTGCTGCTGCTCCCTTTCAAAGCAAAAATAGAACTGCTTAAACCACCCTCCAGACACGTATGCAGTTTCCAAACGTTAACCCAGGTCGCCTTTCTGGCATTTGTTCCTAACATGTTTCCAGCCCATTTGATACAGAAGAATGATTTGATTCATCTTTTTCAGTCCTGTTTCAGAGTAGCCACCACAGCTTTATCCCACGCCCGCAGCATCTCTCACAATGCGGCACTGCCCCACATGGCCATTCATACTCACTGTCACGGCCACAGTCTCCAAGCTTTCAACTTCCATGAGAACATAGTGCCACCAGAGACTTACGGAGCCACCAGGTATCCAAAAAAACAGTAATACAACATCAGCGGGCAGCCACAGCAAAAGGTCACTGCAGAAGCCCTGTTTTAAGCAGCGTAATTTCTGAGCACAGTTTGAGCATGATCTCAGCATTATCATGCCATGTGCCATACTGTGGTCAATGTGGAGTGTGACAGAATTTGAAAATGGCTTGACTTATGTGGAGAGGGAGTAGCTAGTGCTATCCATATGCACTAAACAGCCGAAAAGTAGAAGCAAACTCAATATTCAGCTTTGCAAATGTTTAAGGCAGATGAAAGATTACTGTGTCCAAGTGATCCAATGTCAGTGCACTAGTATTGCAGGAAAAAGTTGCATGGAATTTGGAGAAAGCCCTATAAATCTCCAACGTTGAAACTATCCTTAATCTAAGACAAGTGAACTCAGATTCAACTCTCCATGAGACAATTCAGTGAAGAATAACAATGAGACATGGCTTAATACGACGGTGCAAAACAATTCTCTGGGACATTCCAGGCTGACCCAGTGGTCTTCTGTCGTGGGAAACAGAAATCAGGTTTGACACTCTAAAGTAGGGGGAAAGATGTTAGTATTCCAGCAATAAAGTCTCAACAAGAGGCCAGTTTTTCTGAAGCACTTCTCTGCACATCTGTGTTGCTGTGCATTTGTTTCTGCAGCACTTTTTGCCCTTTTATAGCACTGTGTATTACAATAAAACACTTGACATATTCATTCATCTTTAAGCCCTCATTTTTAAGCCCCCAGTTTCAAGTTCACAGACACTCTTGCTGGCACTTCAGCCCTGTAGGACTGGCTAGTCCCATCTTCTATGACTTATCTCACTTTGTTGTCCACACAAGTGACAATGCACATTAGTACTAAAGACATGCCTCAGCAGAAAAAAACCCTTCTGGGGTTGTAAGAAAAACCTGCATCAGCCTTTCACTTGCCCAGCACAATACCCCAAGGCAGGCCAAGAAAAAAAAATCCCTTCCCATTTCTCAGCTTCTTCTTCCCTGAGGCAAGCAGGAGTTAGCAGTGACCCTCAAAGTATAGATGGTGCCAGGATGTCTGATTTAGTCTGTGTAAGAGGCAACACGACCATACCCCCTGCGTGCACGAAGTAGCCTGTACTAGTCCTTCGAGCACTATCAAGGGACTGAAATGCTTTTGCGTTGTGCATGCTTAAACCCTTGATATTCCATAATCTCATTTGAAAACCTTTGTAAGTCTCTTAGGATGAGCTCCAACCTACATTAGACATCTGGTCTAATAACAGCTCTTCAAAACATCAGCTGTTGGTAGCAGCAGAGGGGTCCAGGTGGGAGTCTGATCCCTGAGGAGCAAATTCTGGGCAACTCATGGGTTGGAACAGGGCTGTACCTTCAGGTCAAAATCCATTTCATAGGGATTAGGTACTGAAAGTTTGTCTTCTACATCTAAGTTGATCACCACAGACTCCCTCTTTACTGAATGCACCCAGAAGGAGTGGTATCAACATTTGTCTGTGCAAAACATTGTGGAATATTTTTAAATACCAAACAAGTGTTTAAACATCACCATCTGGTTGTAGATATATCAATACAAACAACCAAACATGATACAACTAAATAAGTGTGTTAATCAGTGCCTGATGATTAATTCCCACGTCATTTCCCTGCTTCCCTACCGTTTGGTTATTCCTGTGGCTTTTGTATCTAGGCTTCTCCACTCAGGGGTGCCTCCATATGTGCACGTGTTTAGACACACACACAGACACAAACACGCACACATCTAATTAGCGCTAGGCACAGTGGGATTCCAGTTCTGAACAAGAGCTTTGATTCACCCGTATTATGAATTATGAATAATGAAAATAATGGAAAATCCACTAACAGAAAAAAAAGTCAAACAGGATGACAGTTGCCCAGTTGCACTCTGCCCCCAGCTCTAATTAGACCCCAGCAGCTCTGCTGCATGCTTCCTCCATCAGTCTACCCTGCCTCTCACTTCAGTTATGATGAGTCTGGGTGAGCAAAGTTGGATGCATACACAAAAACATTTGGTCTTTGTGCGGTCTCATTGGTTGGCTCAGTCATACTTTGCCAAACACAGTAATCCTACGAGCCACCATCCCTCAAGGAAAAAAAAAAAAAAAAGAACGACATGTTTCAGAGCGTCAAAGAAAAACAGATCTTTTCAGTTTTGTTAGCCATATTTCCTTCCATTACACTTTTTTTTTTTTTTTTTTTTTAATGCAGCAGAGGGTCCAGATTTCAAAGGATGGGTTTCTCACTATCTCATCCCAACCTGAGGAAGAAAGGAAGATAGAGCAGAAGCTGGCTGGAGAGATGTAGTTTTCTCGTTATCCTCAACTGCCCTTTACTATTTTGTTTCTCACCCTCCCATCCCAACTGTCAAACAGTTGACACTCCTGTTTTGGCAGAAATGTTGCCTGTGTAAGGATCAAGAACTCACACTGAATCCCTCCATAAATTTCCCTGTTATTATAAATTTGCAACAGGGATTACAAAAGACATCTTTCTCACATAAACCTGACAGCCACTAACTCTATGGATAGTGTTCCTCCCCTCCTCCATGACTTCTTGAAATATCTTCCAGGTAAATTGGAGGAGAAATGATAGCTAGTAATGCTGTGATAATTGTGGAATATTTCCATGCAGTGTATGTCTGAAATAGATATAAAGCCACACTCTCTTCCATAAATACTATTAAGAAAAGTATTTTATCTAATGCTAAGTGAATATACCAGCAACAACAGGAATAAAGTGTATCTGCACCATCCCAATATTCTCTTACTGGTGAAGAATTTCATATAAGAACAAAAGAGATTTCTGTGGTTTACTGTGTGCACAGGTGAACTTGGCTCTGAATGGGAAGAACATTTACAAATTTAAGTGTCAGAATCAAGTTTGAAATATCTAAAGTTAGGGGACTTGTGTAGCTAATTTTCTAGCCTTTCTATTAGTTAATGATGAGAGACAGATGTCTTCACTGTAACCATCTCAGACAACTATGTTAGAATTTTTTTTTTTTAATTGATTTAGATATCAGAGTTCTGGACACACAGCAAATACTGAGTTATTGAAAAACTTAATCCAAAATCCTTTTGAAAAAGATTTAGTTAAGAATCTAAATATACATAGACTTCATTCTGGCAGCAAAACTGGGTAGATGCTACAATGTAGGTGAAATTTTCCTTTTTGACAGAAGGCCTACACTGATGACAAAAAAAAAAGTGGTTTTTTGCAGTATCATTTCCAAGAGAAGTAAACCAACTATATTTGGCATACCTTGTTCTGCAGTTCACTCTTCTTTTCTTGAAGATTCATGAAGAGGAGTTATATGCCACATAATGCTCTTCTCTACTAACTGATTGTATTATCTAATCTGATGGACAATGGATGCTTTCAGGTGTTCACATTGTCTCCTCTGAACATCTGTAAAACAGAAGTGCCATAACTCCACCTCAGAAAGAATGAATGACAAAGAAGAAATACAAATGGCCTCCCAAAGTTATCTGCCCTCTCCGGTGACACCTAATATAGTAGAGAGAAAAAGCAAGAAGAAAGAGAAACCAGCCTGACATCATGGTCTGACACAAAGAAGTCAAATGTAACCAAGTTGATCCTGAATCCTGTACGTGCACCCCATGACAAGGAACAGAAACCCATTACCTCAAAAGTAAATGTCAGCCCTGCAGGTGACAACACTCTAAGCTTCTCTTTTACTCATCAAAGCATTTTAAATATGTTAAGATATTTCCTCAACAAGTGATACCTGCATCTTGGAGCCTCATATCACTGCTACTTCAAAGCAGAGGGTTTTGAAGCATGTTCTAGGCTCTCGCTGGGAGAAATCACTCATGGAACAAGGATGCAAGGTGCAGTTGCAGCAGGTGTCTGCACTGCATCACATATATTCAAATGAATTCAACACCCGCTGAATTACCTTGCATATTAAGTGAATCAGGTTGTCAGTTTCGTTTGCCTTTAGCTCTCCCCCGCAGATGATCTAGGGCATTTTCCATGTCTCCTTTTACAGGAGCACAATGTGGATGTAGGGAGTTTGGTGCCTTCTCTGTACTTCAAGGATGAAAAGAGGGAGTACTACAATCTCTTTGTTTGAAGAAGCTTAAACAATGTTCCATCTCAGCACCTCTCAGTCAGTCAAGCCACTTTCCTCTAAGTCACTCTGAAGAACAGGCCAGTGGGTAATGGAAAGCAGTGTTCTGCTTCTCTTGGGCTTGCCTCTCCAATGTTACTTCCTCAAAGGTCCACATCTAGTCCAGTGGAGACCAGCTGGTATGTACCACTATGAAGCCAATACAGCTTGACCAACCACACAACATCTATTTCATGACAGCATCAGTTACTCAGTGCTCCTGAAATTCAGAATACGTGTGGAGGCTTAAACAAATCTGTGCGTAGGGGCTAGTGGATTCTCCTACCTTCAGGTGCTTATATTTGAAATGCTTTCATAAGACTCTAACTCTGGAATATCTTAATCCATCAGAGAAATACAAGGAAGAAGGAGATGAGTTTGTTGTTTGTCATGGTTTAACCCCAGTAGGTAGAAAGCACCACACAGCCACTCATGCTCTCCCTCATGATGGGATAGGGGAGAGAATCAGAAGGGTGAAAGTGAGAAACCTCCTGTGTTAAGATAAAGACAGTTTAAAAATTAAAAACAAGCAAAAAAATAAAGAACAAAAGAAACAAAACCTAGAAAAACAAGTGATGCAAAAAAACCCCTATTGCTCACCACTAACAAAGAGATGCCCGGCCAGTCTCCAAACAATGGCAGCCCCAGACAGCCTTCACACACACACACACACCCCACACACACCAATTTGATTGCTGAGCACAGTGTCATATGGTATGGAATATCTCTGGTCAGTTGGGGTCAGCTGTCCCGGCTGTGTCCCCTCCCAGCTTCTTGTGCACCCCCAGCCTTCTCGCTGGTGGGGTGAGAAGCAAAAAAGGCCTTGGCTCTGTGTAAGCACTGCTCAGCAACAACGAAAACATCCCTGAGTTATCAACACTGTTTTCAGCACAAATCCAAAACATAGCACCTTAAAAGCTACTATGAAGAAATTCAACTCACTCCCAGATAAAACCGGTACATTGCTGGACCAAAAAGCATGCAGAGATCAGAGGAACAGGATCTTGAGTATACAGGGAAAAACTACTAGGCTAAAGAGCTTTATTCCACGAGGACAACAAATATTTTTAATCCTAATGGACTCCTCTTTACGTGTCAATGCTATTTAAATGCAAATATTTCATCTGTAAATCCTAGAAGATAAATGAGGGTGATACAGAGAATGGGATTCATCTCACTTAAGTTGCCTAAAGTTTTAAAGCTCCTGTTCAAAGTATTTGTCTGGGTTCCTTAGCAGCCAAAGAAGAGGGACTGGCAATTCCAGAATGTAGTTCATCTCACTTCTGTCAAATATTCACTTGTCCTCCACCCTCTGAAAGTCCCTCACTCTCCACAGTGACTCCACAAGTAAGCTAGACAACCAAGTTAGACGTAACTCCTAGGCTTTGGACAGCTAAAGGTAAGAGACTGGAATCCCAACCACATTTTGGGAACTCATCAAAAAGAGAGGTCTGGAACGGAAGTGCTTGTGTGGCAGTTGCCATCACTGTCTCCACTGCAGACTGATTTTTCAAGTAATGCATACACACCCAGCTCTTCTGAAACCAGTGGTACTTTTCCAGGCAGCCCTATGCAATTTACATGAGCACTGGTGTGGGGGGAAAAGTCCTGTTTGGTGGGGGAAGCATTAATCTTTATTCTAAATGAAATATTTTGAAGCGTCAGCAGGAGCCTGTGCTTGCTGAATCCTGGCAGTGGAGACTCCCGTGTGGATTTTGGAATCTACGTGTCTTTGTCAAGTATACAAATGACCTTCAATTCTGCAAGAAAACACCTATGGGTTTCACTTTGATGTTTGTCTTACCACCATAACTAGACTACAGGCGTGATGACGCACACACACATAAAAGTTACACATTGGTGTATGCATATTGAACTGCTCCCTACATAATACTATTATGCTGCACTTTCAGCTTTTAAGCTAACAGAGAAATTGAGAACTTGACTTTCAGCTGAATGGAAGAATAGACCAAATGTCATTCGTTTTTGAAATGAAGGAGAAAAATGCACAAAATTCAAGGAAACTGTATTTGATTAATGTGTTCTGAGAAATTCATTGTTGATGTAGGTCAGGCAAGATGGTCTATGGATTCTGGAGAAAGAGATTTGAATACACTATTAAATACAAATCAGATAACTTAAAAAATCAATTTTGTTCAAGGGAAAAAGTTCTCTCAAGCCAAAAGAGACTCAACTAATTATATCAAGAAAGTGCATGTAATGCACTGTGTATACACTACTATAGATTTTTTTGTCTGTTCACAGAAACAGGCAGGTAGAAAACTATAGGAGATGAACACAGTGAATTTTATGGCCTTTTGCAAATATATGACTCTGACCTAAACTGGGGTTTGACCAATTTCCATATTGTCATCATTCTCCAAAGAAGATGAGAGTAACTATAACTTACAAGCAGAACCCAAAGCATAAAACTGTCCTTTATCAGATGGAACAGGGACATCTCAAAAGTGAAACCTGGTCCTGGAATGAGAATTGATATGAATGTACTTAAGCCTTAATATTAGATACATTAATTTAAGATGTAGCAGTTCCCATTTTCTTAAATGTGGCAGTCCAATTTAAAGCACACTGATCTGAGTTTTGAGTTCAGCTGAACACATTCCTTACCCTCATCTAATATCATAAGAGGCAAAAAGGATATTCACCCCAGAACACTTTTCCAGCACCCTAGATCCCAACCAAATGAAATGAAGAGCAAGAATTAGTAACTATATCCTGCTACCGAGATCTCATCACCACTAATTATCAACACAGGCCTCATTAAGGAGGTCATCTACACCTCTGTGTCATTAAAGATTTAATAAATATGACAACTGCAGTAGGCAATCTGAAAGGTGCAACACAGGTCCTGACTTTTGTAGGATCACTGCCTGTAAACTGCACGTGGCTCTGCAGCCTACACTTTACCTCAGCCGTAAGCATCTCTTTGCATTGCTCGGCATACCTGGAAAATAAGTGGTCTTTTGAAATCACAGGGAACCTATCATTTCCACAAAAATTCAAAGTTTGCTGATGTTTCATTGGTTTTAAGCACCAAAGATGTTAAAGACTAGAAAATCCCTCCTGGGTCTGGAGCAAGAACCATGTCTTGGTCTTCCCTTTCATGGCTACCCTGCAAAATACAAATAAGAGCCTAGAATCTATCATTTACTAGGGAGTGTAGACTTTAGAAGTCTAAGGGGAAAGACTCCTAAAATGCCATAAATAAACAGCTAATTCATTTAGTAAAATAAAAAAAATTGTGGGTAAAAACTCCTTGGCTATCTCCCTTGCTGGTATAAAAGTGATACTTTGAATGAATGGTCCCTACTATGTATTCTAGGTAGCAGACATATCGATCCACCAGAGACATCTTGCTATTGCTATATAATAATATTTTAAATCCTTTTATTTCCTTCTTAGGATTCAGCCCAACATATAAGAGAATACACCCCTAAGGACCGGACAACATCTGGTGTATATATAGGGATGAATCACAAGATGGATATAAAGAAAGAAAGATCTAAAATCCCTTGACAAAGTAGCTGTTTCAATCCTTTAAGAAGCCTACTGAAAGTTTGTCTTGAATGTGAGTTCAGGAGGCAAAAAAAGTTTTCTACACAATTTATTTTCTTTGCAAAAGAAAAATATTTTTTTAAAAACATAGCTGCCATGTGGATCCCCACAGAAGTGTAGCTACTTTCTTTCAAGATATGGTTGCTTCTTAACACTGTAATTGTTTGAATAATGCTGCCGCAGTAAATCATACACTTTACACAATTACTGTACAGAATGTAAAAGGGAAATAAAATATTATGTGAGATTTGTTAAACTGAAAATACACTTGACAATCACTTAACTTAATTAGAGATATTTGCCTCCTGAAAAAGTTATTGTACTAAAGGTGATGCTCACCTTTCCAAGGAAAACAATCCTCTCCCAGAGCCAAAGCTGTATATCCCACCTCTATTTATTATTATTACAGCAACACTTCCATATGAAACATCACTAGCCGAGCAGCCAGGGGACACCTTCCTACTCCCAGCTCTGTCAATGGTCTGCTCTGTGTTCTTGGGCTGGTTACTCCAGCTCATTGCCTCTGTTTCCAGATCCATTGCTTGCAAGTCTTTTCCTTCTGGAAGTTGTTATAATACTATATACAGCGGCATAGCTAATAATAATTACTGTAATACACATAATTATACTATGTGCCATGTAGAGAATAATAGTTATAGTAAGAAATCCCTAATACTTTGAGGAAGTTAACATTCTGTGGTTATAAACTAACCTAGATTTACAATTCCCCTGCTTTAATTAAGTTCCTTTAATATATCTAAATAGTGTTTCTTTTAAAGGACACATAAGTGTTCATTTCTCTTTCTTTGTACATTTGCAAGCAGATTGGAATATGCAGAGCTTAGACAATATTGTCTTTTTGTAGAGGTTGGCAGAGCTCCATTTATTTCCATGGGGTTGCGTCAACTTACATCAGATCAGAATGAAGCTTTTGTTTTCCTCTACCTTTTAGAGACTGATTTATTTTAGGCACCCATAGTGATAAAACAGAAAGACTCATCCATTATGGTTTCATATCTGTGAAATTTGTTATTCTTCAGGGGAACCACGGAGAGGAACTTCTGTCTTGGATACCTACCAGCTCAGTACTGAAGAGTAAGGTGGTGGGTTTGAGCATGACGCAGTTGCCTACGCTCCACAGAGTGAAGGAGAAAAATGGGTAACAGTGACTCATGTATTTTTCTCTCCCTCAAGCCCAAGGTCTACTGAAAGGGCACCAGATGTACACTTAAACCAACCTGAAAGCTCTTTTAGGTCACACTTTCCAAAGCAGCAACGCTATGTGCTCCACTTTGTCTCACACTTGCCTCTCCATTGAGATTCCAAGGTAGCCTAGAGCTGTTAATCCCACCTGCACCACCCGACGGGTGATCTGTGTCAACAAGAACCTTCCTCAAGTCTCTCAACATACCTGCCCAGCTGCTTTGAGTCATATTAAAATGGCCAAGGTCAGAGACCACTTTAATATAAGTTGATTGCAGTCAGGAGCATAAAGAGAAGCAAAAAACGTACCGACAAGTTTGATGTTATATGGGTCTCACATCAATTAAATCTTCCATGCTTCTAAGTTTAACTGCTCAAACATTATTTTCAATTAAAGGCTCATCTCAAAAAAAAAGGTCAAAACCCAATTTAATTCAATTTTCACCATTTTTATCCAGATGTGTGATTCTGACAAATAGTTCCCTCAGACTGCAGAATCTACGTCTTCCAAGAAACACCATTTCATGAGATTATTTCTTATTTAATAATCTGATTTAATAATTAACAATTGTCTTTAATGTTAGTTATTAATATTACAAACACTAAAACCAAAAAAGCTTAATTCCTTAAGGCATCATATCTTACGGCTGTAGCTCCTGATGTGTAATAAGTTGCAGGTTCCAGCTAAAATCTTTGTCCTGTGTTGGAGCACAGAAGACACTGTTCCATGTGGCTTCTCCCATGTCTGGACTGTAGTCCAGAGCCTTTCCATCATTGACACTTTTGGCTTCTCCCATGTCTGTAGTAAGACCTGTAGTCACTCTAGAGCCTTTCCGTCATTAAGACTCTAATTGAGTCTTACTTGTTTTGAAATTCCCACTGCTCCATAATCAGGCTTGACACTGGTCAGAATTTTCACACAAACACTGCAGAAAATCAGAATAAAGAATGAAAAATAAATGGCATATCATGGTAATTTAGGGATCTCTTCTCCCAAGAGAGGGCTTTCCTCTCCCTGGAATGTCAGAGTGAGAAGGAAGGGAATGACGAACCAGTTCAGTTCAGGTTAATATGCAATTTTTCATACCAGAAGGCAAATCGATAAATGGTTGCCTAGATCAATTTTCTGTCATGTCTATGCAACATACTGAGGAAATGTAGCGAGGGAAGCACTTGAGGTTGTGGCAGGTAGGAACAGAACTGGCATTTTGATTATTATATCTAGGGAGTTTTGAATTACTAAATTGGGGGGCAATTTTTTTTTTTTGACATATGAGACTGAACTTTGTATTCATTACAGGTACACACTACTGCATTGGTTTTTTATGCTCTCTGATTAACTGTAAAAGATGTTATACCATTTAAGTGTGAAGGTCTCCACTAAAATTATAGAAATGTGTTTATGGGAGACACAATACGTACAGCAGTTGTTTATTAAGGTCACTGGTATAAAATGTGTGATTGATGCAATACCCGCGCATCATTACAGCACTCAACATAAAATACATCAATGGGGCACCATGCCAGATGCAGCCAGCCTCTCCCAAACAGGGCTGAGGCTGATGCTCAGGCAGCGTATGTGCTGCAGCCTCTTCCCATGCTGTACCTTCACCGTGCAGAGATTACTAGAGCGGCATCCTGC
>NW_010105547.1:73065-74083 GCF_000699245.1 Pterocles gutturalis | reverse complement strand
CCGTGCTGAGTGCAGCAGGTGCCGGCCCCCAGCATTACAGGTGGAAGGTTTTGACTGACCACGCTCTTAAATCTGCTTTGTGCAACTCCAGCAGTGCAAAACAGACTTAATGCCAGCTTATTGGCAAGTGCACGAGTGTGACAAACTCCCAGGTGGCAATAAGAGCACCTTTTGCATTAGCCCGAGAGCAGAGCATCTGGCTGAGAGATGCTGGATCAGGGTTATTACGTGCTTCTGCTCCCCGCTTGCCCCTGTAAAAAGAGAGAGTAATTGGGAGCCTGAAACCATTCCTGTATCTCAGTGAGTTCATGCTGGGTTTATTTAGTCTTCTACTGTCTTTCCATACTCGCTGATGATTTTGGTTCACAATTACAGGTGTGCTTTGATAATTATAGGTGTGCATTTAAAAATACCTTTTAATTGGTTTCTAAAGAAGCTAAGTTTTGTTTGTGCACTATGTAAAGCAGCTGCTTTGGACTGCTGCTAAATCAGTATGAAACAATCCTGCATTCCAAAATAAAAGCAGACATTCCTGGGTATCTTTTTTCCCCCAGAGCTGAATAACAGGGAGAGTCCATATGACTGTGGTCCAGGCAAGCTGTTGAAAGTAAGAACTCCTGGAAATAAATTTCCAACTTGCACTGCGATGCCAAATTTTGCAAGCATCCTGTTTACTGAGTGGGACATTCAAGTGAAATCAGACCAGTGGGCCATGACCAATGCTAAAAATGAAATTGCAGGAAGACTGGGTAAAGCTACAGCTGTAATCCCTCCAGAAAAAAAGGTATGGCACTTTTTTCAATTTCATAAGGATTTTAAAAACCCTACTCTCCTTCTCACACAGCTTGAGACTTAGAAAAAACACTTATTTTAAGAAAATGTCCCACTGCAACTTGGGCCAGGTACAGAAGCAGAGCACAACCCTAACTTCCCTGGCCTGACACCAAAGAGAATGAGTTTATTACAGCACACACAGAGAGATTTGACAGACAGCTGGCCATCCAAGTACTCTATTATT
>NW_010105547.1:26290-73034 GCF_000699245.1 Pterocles gutturalis | reverse complement strand
CAGCAGGATGCATTGTTTGAAAGTCGTGTTTGCAAAAGCGGTCTCCTACTACTAGCATCTGCATTAACTATTAGTTTTATGAAGTGCAAGCTGCTTTGCAATGTCATTGACACAAAGCAAGCTTAACCCCGTGCCTACCTGAAGGAGAAAGAAGAAAACAACTCCTGGGGTTATTTAATTTTTTTCCAAACATATGTTGTGAAAGGCCTCACAGCAGTTAAAAGAAACTCTCAGAGCTACAGCTAGAGGCATGCTGAGACTTTCTCTTTTGCAAAGAAAAAGCTAAAGCATTTTTGCTTTCATCAGAAGAAACAATGAGGATGGAGAAGGCTGAGGTACCGGTAAACCTTGTTTGGTCTGTGCTGCCATGAAGGTAGGACCAAAGAAGGCCTCAATAGCCTGATAGGTGTATTGTCTTGTAGCAGTAAATCCAGGCACAACACACAGGTAGAAGGTTAACACAGTTTTATTACCAGAGCTCTGGCGATCTACTCCACCATCCAACAGCCAGCTGAATCTCCAGATGCTCTGGGGTTGTCAAATTCCTATGCGGCAGCTGAAAAGAAAAGTGCTGCTAATGGGAGCAGGGTGTCGCAGATGCAGTAAATACTCTTCACTCATAAGAGAAGAGTAGCAAGGTTTATCGACATAAAACAGTGATTTAACACGGTTTGATAGTAAATGTGACAGTGGTTTCACAAGATTCGATGCCAAAGGTATGCTTGATTATTTACTGCAGATGACAGGGTAAGCCAGACGCATTGGGGAGACCCTCCCGTTGAGTCACGAGGTTCAGAGAGGACCCCTTCCTTTTTAAACCCCTACTCAGAGACAGCAGCTGTACCTAAACTGTAGGAACCACAAGTGCTTCACAGTCCCAGGGCTGGGCACTGGCCACAGCCATGTCCTCACTGAAACTTGGGAATTTCCCCCTCTGGCTTCACCTGGAGAGAAACCTGTGCAGGTTAGACACACCCCAGAGCACCTACAGAATCTAATCCATCTTGTTTATCCTAGACACCTATTTTATGAAATGAAGCACCCACCTATATTTCTGTTAACTGTGGATGACTCACTGGACAGCGAAACTCAGACGAAATGAATTCCATCTGAAACATTCTGCAGGATCAGACTCTATTTTACAATTACATGGTATTGTAGGAGTTTGAAGAGTTTTATTTAAATTAATAAAAAAAAAAGCTCAAAGAAAAACTACAAGAACTCACGCTTCTAAGCTGAAGTCTCTAAACATACCAAAGCTGTGAATTTTTTCAGTAATCCATTTTCTGCAGTGGTAGGAACATGTTGACTTCCTCTATTAAGTATTATAATTGGTAAGGAAAAAAAAAAAGAGAACAGAAAAAGGTCTTTGGCTGCTGTGTTAGCTATCACCTCCAAGAGTAATTTTGATCTTGCAATTGTAATAGCCAATCTACAGCTCCGAATTTATATAAGACATTTTTGGCTGCTTTATGAGAGAAAAATCTTGGCACTTTCATAAACATCAATGTATGTGTCTTAAAAGCAATGTACATAATTTACATAAACTAAATAAGGTATTGGAAATCTCAACTCTCGGGCAAAAAGTGTGTCTAAAAGGTAATTTCAGATTGAATTAAGTGCCAGAAGGACCAAAGCCTACTAAAATACTGCCTCTTTCCTCAAAATGATAATACCTCAAGACTGGGCATGCACACACACAGACACACATGTACCCCAGCACATGTTACACAGATTCCTGTACCTGTCAGCTCCTCCTGCTCGAATCCAGAGAATTTTGTGCCAATGTAATGTTCTTTCTGCAGTCCAAGCATTTTTTTCTACCCTAGTAGTCTGGTCTACTGTCTCTTCCTGCACCCCATTTTGATTTCAGTGCCATAAATTGTCAGGCAGACCCGTAACAGAAGGTCACACTGTGTCGTGTTTGCAGTGTGGATCCAGCCAGAACCAAACTGCTCCCAGCTGTATCTCCCCTCCAGTAAACTCTCAATCATATTGCTCTAATGCAGTCTGATTCCTAGGCCTTCTTTCAAGATAATGCTCAGGTCATTCACTCATCATTTTTGTGCCATAGTGCTGTCAAATTTGGGGTAAAGCAAGTAAAGACAACAGGGTTTAGCCCTGAGACTTATCCGTTTTAAGAATGCAGATGAAATGCACATATGTCTCTAAAAGGTTATTTATTATGCTGAAAATAATAGGTAAAAGTGTTTCAAAATGGATCTTCTTTCATATCCCTGTGCTTATGAAAGTTAATTTACTGTGACAGTTACTAAAGGCGTGGTTTATTTCAGACTACAAATAGCTGAACTGTGCTAGTTCTCTCAGAGGGGCACCATGAGACAGTTTCTTAGATAATACATTCCATGATAACTGTCCCAACCCCCCCAAAAAAAACTTTAAGTTTTTTAAAGGTATCTGGTTTTCAGGCTGTGTACAGAGTCTGCACTTCTCTTCTCCTTTTCCTTAGATACAGTATGTCTAATTGTCTGTTCATCTAATAAGAATCATGAATAAAACACATTTGAAATTGAAACTGAGCAAATTAGGTTGGGATTAAATTTTAAATATTCTCTCAAACTCCACCTATGAGGACCAAATCTTGAAGTACTGCTGACCAAGAACCAAGAAATAGCTATTAAGAAAGGGAGGGGGGAAAAAAGACCTTAATCCAGAAATGGTAAAAGTAGATTTCAACAATTGTCTTAGTTCTGTCACTTATTTCCCATGTGGCCTTTGTTCAGTTGCTTATATTTTTACCATGAGTTTCCTATAAATAAAGCAGTACATAATCCCATCTGGCTTCTGAGAGGTTTAGTGTTCATAAAACATTTGGTATCCCAATCAATCATAGATGTTACAGAAATATTAGCCATTATTAGGAACAACATGAAAAATGAGCAGGAAGCCAACTTTTCAGGAAATTTGGGATGTATTTCACCTCCACTGTTTGATAATTTCCCAAATTTCTGGAAATAAACCCTTCATCTGAGTTAATAAAAATACTACCTCTGTGCTGGTTTCTATTCCCAATACCATGGGCACCACTCTCTAAGAAATTAGACAGGCTGGTGAAGAAGCAGCTCCTTGTTGAGCTCTGCTTGCAGAAGCAGACGCTGCCAGGCTAATACAGAAAAGAAGGGAGCGGGAAAGTACTGAAGTCTTTGTGTTTAGGAAACAATGTCCCTTGACTAAATATTTCAAAGAAAATAAACCACCTGTTTTGGAAGATAGGAGGAAAAAGCACACACCTGTTTTAGAGATGGGAGGCAGAATTCTCATATGGAAAATGATCAAAATAATTCTTAAGAACTCTGATGGCAATTCCCCCAAGCGGCTGGAAGCAACTGGCTTACGACAGCCAGCTGAGAGCCCCATCACAGATGCTCAGGATGAAGCTTCTCGCACAGCATGGTGAGGAGGATATAATTTTTTTGAAAATTGAAGTCTTAGGGGTATACAGAAGATGTAAAGCATTTGCAGAGGCTCCAGTGTACATTATCAGTAGATGGATGTTTGATGCTGGCACCAAGAGCATACGATGGAAGGTGCAACCAGGTGGGACTGGGGGGCCCTCCCCCCTGCCATAAATGATGGCAGCACATATTTCAGCTAGTAATAAATAATCACAGAATTATGGAGTATCCTGAGATGGAAGGGTCCCATGAAGATCGAGTCCAACTCCTGACTCCTCAAGGGCAACCTAAAATTTAAACCATATATCTA
The DNA here is from genome assembly GCF_000699245.1 of Pterocles gutturalis. NCBI lineage: Eukaryota > Metazoa > Chordata > Aves > Pterocliformes > Pteroclidae > Pterocles > Pterocles gutturalis. Next base: position 69,308 of record NW_010105547.1, on the reverse strand, counting down.
AGAGCATTGTTCAAACACTTCTTGAACACTGATAAACACAAAATGAAGATTTTTATGGGTCCACCCTGTAGCATGAAGTGCAGACCCTGCCAGAAGAACACAAAACCTGATATTTCATAGGACTACACGCACATGACTGCAACTTCAGGTTATTAACAGAGCCACTGAGTCACAGAGAGCAAGGCTTGATGGCTGAGACACCAAGTGTATGTGGGGTACTTCAGGTTAGTTAAGACTAAGACTTATGGGAGACCTGCCGTCTTCCAGACCATCAGCTGGAGATGATCACTAATATACTGGGCATCTCATATGGTATTAGGTATTTATACTTAGGCAAAAGAGCTGGTTGAAAAAAAAATAGAATAAAAGTTCTCTGAATAACCACTTAAAGAATAGAATTTGAGAAATCCTGGAGAGAAAAGACAGAAGTAATGTAAACTATTTTAGGAATGCTTGTGACTCAGCCCAAGACTTGTAAGGCCACATTAATTACTTGGTAATTTCTATCAGACTACAAGTCTTCTAAATAAAAGGGGTTTAGAGACTTTTTTAATATCCTCACAGTAAGTTCCCATGTAATAATCTGTTTGATCCCAAGCCAAATTTTAAACACACTCAAAATCGAAACCTACTTAACAGTGATTTTATTTTTAAATTTAAAATATCTTCTTAGCTATATTTTCTTTCCACAATACTTGAGTCTTAGTCACAGACAAGAACAAAATTGTATCAGACAATTTAAAAGAAGTGAATTCCTATTTTAAAGAGGTTATAATCAGAATATAAAACAGGAGATAGCCAGTGGGTATATTCTGATGGAAGGACACAAGGAAATGAGACAAAAGTAAGTCAATACAAATGGCAATGGAGTTAGTGAACATACAGCAAAACCATCATCCCCTTTCTCGAGGGCATCACAGGACAGACTATTTCAAAGAGGAGTCTGAAAGCAGGTGATGTGATAATTTCAGGTATATTCTGTGGAGCTTCCATTACCATGAGGAAGGTAATGGGAGAAAGGATGAGTCTACTTGGAAATTCATCAAATAGAGGGTGAGGAGCAGCATGAAGGGACAGTTCAAAATTATTTTAGAAATACCTGTGCTAATAGAAAGACCACAGGTGGGATAAGGATGAGCATGAGCAACAGAGGCAGATAGCTTGTGGCTGCTTTGACAAAAGGGATCTAGTGGAAATACTTTAAAAGACAGCCCACCTTTCATATGTTAATTCAGAAGTGGACATTCAACTTTTACAATAAACAAAGTCGGGACTCATATAGGATCTTTTTCCAACATCTTAATTTTTAACAACAAAATTGATACAGTCACCTTTTAGCCACTTGACAAGCTATCTTAGAATTAAGTTCAATATCACTGGAGCCAAGGGTATCCCTCCATTAATTTCAGGACTAGACTAGGCTTTATTTAAAAAAAAAAATGTTTTTTTTTTCTTCCATTAAGCTACTCAAATTTTTATAAAGGACAATGAAGCATGGAAAAGTTAAGTAACTTTTTCATCCCAAAATTACAGAGAGCTACTAGAAGATCAAAACAAAATTTGGTGATTTTTTTTTTCCAAAAGTGTTATTTCCACTGTAATTTCAAATAATTTTGCAGGTAAAATCTGTAGCCTTTATTGAAGTTGGTGGGAATTCTGCACATGGAATAAAGCTTTTCTCCTTGGTCATCCTTAATATGGGAGTCAGAGGGAAAATATATCCCAAAAGTCATGCCAGCCATTCTTGGAGTTCGTCCCAGAGTAAAACTGTCAGAAAGATCTTGCTGGTTCCTAGTCCTTTTAAGCAGGTGTGGAACTCATCACAGAGCTCATCCGATCCCACCACAGTCTGTAAAGAGCTGCAAGGCTTGAGATGCCTGCAAAAGCGCAAGTCTGCAAAAATTGCATGCACCTGGTTTAAAAAGTTTTAAGCCCTGCACTTCAGAAGGTTGCAGTGAACTTCCCTGAGATGCCAACAAAGCTGGAAGGGTATAATGAATTCCCATTTACCTCCAGGTGGGGAGTTCCTCTGCCAAGGAAATAACAGAATGAATGACAGCCCTAAATGCATGTTTGCCGTAGAATTCCTCCTTTATTACCATTATCACAATTATAAAAAATTCTGGGTATATTAAAGTAGCACACAGAAGACAGACATAACTCCTGAGTATACAAATATATAGTAAAAATAAATACTTCATCCTCAGAGAAAATATCAGAGTGACCAAAGAGGGATCCTGATGATGGGGAACTGAGGCAAAGAGAGACTAATTCACTTGCCTGAGGTCGCAGAGCTCAGAATCAAAGACAAATTTCCCAATTCTCACACCAATGCCTTAACCATAAAGCTAATTCTCTGCAGACTTCTATTTTTATCATTCATAACTTTTTAAAAACCATTCCTATAGGGCTTCATTTCCTCATTGCTTCGACGGAGCACAAGGGTGACACACTGGGGGGAAGGCAGGGAGATGAATTGTATTTGAGTTACACTACAGTAGGAAAATATGTTTGTCCTTTAACAGTGAAAGATGTATTTTTCATTCAGGTAAATCAAAAACAAATTCTTTTTTATTACATACCGAATGTACCTAAAAGTGAACATATTTCCTCATATACCTGTGCTCACAGAAAGCAAAGGCAAAGTAATGTACCCAGCCAGTTCATCTTATGCAGCTTGTTTGGAGCTTCCTCTGTGTCTCTCATGATTTCTTCAAACTTGACAGAGACATTTGACCTCACTGAGAACATGGGACTGATTGGATAGGTAGTGATTTTTAAGACAAGTTTGTGTTGAGTTTTCCAAATGTAACAACACTAAAATATTACATATCCCTGAAATGCAAGGCTTTTCACTGCACATTGTTAAAAGAAATTTTGTCATAAACTGACAAGCAAATGTTTTACTGAACCTGTTGGAATTAATTGTTAAATAACAACAATGCTCAACATTTATATCCTTAAATCTCTGCACATATATAACCACCAAATCTTGCAACACAAGTGAACCAATTCTTCCTTTATTATTATGACTAAATCTGCTTTATGACATGCAGTGCTGAGGCTCAATTTTCCACCGTCCAGGTTTTTCCCATGTGTGCTCGTTTACATATGTGAAAATTAGTTTAAAATGAGTAAACATAGCAGGTTTCACCCATACCGAATTCACTGTGCAACAGTGCAAAAGACACCATAAAGTAATGAATTGAGATTTTAGTCCTCATAAAGTTGGGAATCTGGTAGAGGAGCAACATTTGGAGCAGACTAACCAGATGATGGGGTGGTAGAGTTGCGAGCGGTCCCTGAGGTTTTGCATGTTGATCTCACCAGGACAGCTGCTCTGCTTTGCAAAGAACTGCAGATTTAATGCATCAGGCAAAATTAGAAAGACACAAATTTTACTTCAAACAGCTCCACCCTGCCAGGTATGTGCTCCTATGTCATGTGTCAAACATGCAGTTTTGCATCTCCTCTCTTCTCCTCTGGTCTGTCTCTCCACTGACAAAATCTGCAAAACACCTCTGGGACCAGAGGAGGTGTTTGCTGCGAAGACAGAAATTTTTTGCTTCTCCATGCACATCCAGCACTCACTGCTTGGTAAAGTTCAGATGGTTTTTCTGAGAATGGGATGTGGTCACACCAGATAAAACTCAGGGAGTGTTTAGAGAGTGCAGCAGTCATATTTTCTGTGAGGATGATGCAAGAGGTGACTTCTAGGTGATCTGTTCTGTAAGCCTGGCACCAAAAAAAAAAAAAAAATTGCTAAGACCCAGGATATCATTAATTATCTGTTGCCACACTGTTTCATTCAGATCTCCATTTGATCATGCCAGGAACAGAAGGAACCAGATTTTGTCAAGGTTTTGCATCAAGGGAGCAGGGAATATTATTTGGTGTCCGAGCAGTTCACATTTCAGGGCACATGGGCTGATCCTTTAAGAAGAAAAATGACAGTGAATCACATACCACTTACGTACTCATATTTGGGGTTGTTTTTATTTCCAAAGCTAGCACACAACATATCATTTTCCTGAACAACTCTGTTGCTCACAGTTCCAAATACTTTTCTAGACTCTGCCCACAACAACAATTTTGGGTTTTTTTCAGGTCCTTGGTGCACATATTTCCCAGTATTACTCTGGCTCTTCCCTATTATCCTTTCTGGGCTCTGCTTTGCCAACACACAAACAAATTTGGGTTTGCCTAGAACCATATGACAGCTTCTGGCTATCTGAAACCTCAACCAGTTTCCTCCAAGGTGGTACCTGGTTTGATAATGAGAAGTCCATTCCAAGGCAGAACTTGGCATAATTGACCTCACTGATCCTTCTGCCTTACAGGAGCTATTCTTGTGTCCCTTAAAGTCATCATGGACTTCAGCAGTTCCAGGAGTTGCTCAAAAACCACCATATATTTGGATGTAGTACTTCAAGGAAGATGCTCACAAAGCAAGCATTTGTGTGGGACCGCTGTAGCTACACCTTGCAACTCAACCATGCAGGGCACTGGTATGGGAGCTACAGCTGGGATTTCTGTGTTGTCAGATTGTTTGTGATATCCCCTGCCTGTCCAGCTACTGCTCTCTAAACATCTCGGGCTCTGTGCAGACAGTCTTCCTATGCTGGAGATGAGAGAGTTTCCAGAGGCCAGGAACAAGAAGGATGTGGCCAGACTTTGCCAGTAGGTCTCAGAGGACAGCTAGCCTCGAGGCTCTGGCACTTTTGGGACAACTCGTATAGATGCAGTTTATTAATTCATTTTTGGGAAGGGGAATATAAAGCTCTTAGAGTATTTGGAAGTAAGATTACGCAAAGAAATGAAGCATATATACTACTTGAGGTTCCTTCTAAGCTGTCCCTGTGTCCCTGCTCACATCTCTCCTTGAATTTTCATCTTATTGCAAGATTAATTGCTTCATCTCTCTTCCTTCTGCTCTTTTATTTCCAGACAGGTTCCTTGGTTGCTATCTAATAGCAATACAGCTTCCAAGGCTGACATCCTTTTAACAAATAAGCACTACTGATGGCCAGCACTTTCCTCCTGGAAATGGACCTTGCTCTCAGTGAGCGAAGCTGCCAGCAGTTGGGCAGGGTGGTATTAGAAGCACCTTGTTAGGAGCCTGGCTTGCTCCAGTCTTGTCATTCTTGCTTGCTTTTTTTCAAAGTAGAAGCTAATTTAAACACAGCTTTAGCAGTGCCATTCTTTTTGCCAGACAGCTTAATATGCACTGTAAAACCTTCTCTCGATTTTGCCATATTTTGTAAATATCGTAAAAATTTTCAATTACATAACAGTTCTGTTATCTCCTAGTGTGTAATATCAGCCTAGCTTTTCACGAACCACACAGGATACACCATTAATAATGCACCCAGCAGACTTGTCAGCTGAATGATTTACCCAAAACAGCACCTTTTACCTCTCAGGGGGATCCTGGTGAGCAGAGCACTATCAAACCATGACCATTTACACTAAACTGCATATGCAGTGAAACACCTCACTGTTTCTGCACCATGTCTTGGGGGTTTTGTATTGTTTTGGTTTGGGTTTTTTGCTGTGATTCCTATTCTTTTTCTTGAGGGGCTGTTCTTTTGAGTTTTAGAAAATTTATTCCAATCTCTAACATATTATTATATTATTATTTTTGTTGCTATTGTTACTGTCCTAGAGCAAGACTTACCTTGCATGTTACAGACTTCAAAAAGTCTACGTCTGAGATCGTCACACAAGAAGTTTTGTTGGCATGCATAACTGGAAGCAATAAGGGAGATGAAGACACTGGAAAATTAATTAAGAAAAGAGAGGTCAGTGGGGAGGACAGAGTAAGAAACCAACCTTTAACCAACCTGAAAACTATGGGCTACTCAGTGTGTCCCAGAGGTGCAGATTTGCTCACAGACAGACTAGAGCCACTGCCCTTGAAGAGCCGGTGCCTCCTTTGCTCCGGCTGCCTTGGGAAGAGCCTTTTCCCATTGCAATGGCATATTTCAGCACAATACCTCCTGTACCCCTGCTGCCATTCCTCCCTCAGCTTTCCCAGCAGTAACTGGTGTCTCCTTAACATGGTGTCTCCTCAGATAGAGTGAACTGTAAGAAGAAATACTAAGAAGGAAGTAGACAGAGCAAGCAATGAGAGATTAAGGCAAAAGATGCAGGAGCCTTCTGAAAAAGAGATCAAAATATAAGTGATGAGCAAAGAGACTAGGAATGTTAATTAGGAAATAATCATAGAAAAGTAAGATTTCTTTCAGAGATATTTATAGCAGTAGAGAAGTACAGGGCTGCAGAGCAACAACGGGGTAAGGACTGTGAGATGTATCCCTCTACAAGGAAGGAAGGAAGGAGGAAAGATTGCAAGGAGACCCACAGAGTGTGTGGACAAGCAATCAGAAAGGCATTTGGTGAATTAATGATCTACAAGGAGATCAGAGAGAACAATAATGTAAAAAAAAAAAAAAAAGAAATTTCACACAACTGATTTGTTAATCCAATATTATATGGACATTGCAGCATAGGAGTTCTTTCTGGGCTGGAGCTCAGCTGTTGTAGAATAGAAGAGATAGGACAGGATAAAACAGAAGACAAAACACCATTTTCATAGTTCAGACAGAGACTGACATGCAGGTAAGGAAAAGCCAAATTACTCAAACTGGTATCTGACTAGTACACACTGTTATTGAGCCCAGTGGGCACACAGTGTTGGTATGAGCAGATGTGTATCAGACAACTTTGCATTCAAGAGGACTGTGGGATCTGTAACCTCTCCTCCAGCCCTCACCAGCCTCTCTGTGCCTCCTCAACTTTCACTGCGGTTCCTAACTGCCGGCTTGGGCAATGAGCTGTGCTAAATCTCGCTGTTAAGGGGTGGGGGGAAGTGTACGTCCCCTGTCAGCACTGCCAGAGTCGCACCAGCAAAACAGCACATGTGTGTGATGACATCCCGCTGCTGCAGTTTGTGGTGGCATCTTAAACCAAAACAACCTTTACCTCGATGGGTCTGTGAACTGTCACATTAGAGCCCAAGACATGAATCTCCTAAGCCGCCTTTGCTATGGGGATAGCAATGTCTTTGACTGCACGGCGAGATCCAGCTGGGCTTGGCTGGGAGGCAGTTTCCTACACGGTGAATCATTGCTGAGGCTGCGCTGGTCCTTCACTGCTGGTGGAGAAAACCACCAGGGGTTGCAGGTGGCACAGTGACAGTGACAGAGGCCAAAGGGGAGACAGTGGGGAAACTAGAGTGGTAGGGAGAAAGCAGTAGAAAATATTACTACGTCCTCTCCAGGTTTTGCTGGTTTTATTTTCCACCTTTCTCCTTCACAAGGTCAGCTTGCTCAGGTCTCCATTCCTTCAGATTACTTACATCAATAAAACAAGTGGCAGCATCTGCCGTGCCAACTGCAAGGATGTAGTATGCACAATGCCCACAGAAGCTCTTATCTCCCATTCTCCACTGCAGGCAGCGTCCTGTGATTGCTCCGGCTGCAGTGTTGGGGTTTCACAAACACCATTTTTTCAGAGAGAGCCTGGGCAATGGCTAAGGTACTAGACTGGTACCCAGGAAAACATGATTAATTCCCACCTTGCTTCAACTCTCCTGACAATCTGGGGTGCATCCCTACCACAATTTCCTACCTTCAAAATAGGGATAAAAACACATCCTCTGCCTATTCAAGGCACATCTTTTCTCCTTTCCTCGTACCACACCTCACATCACGGGACCACAGATTGCAAGACCCACCCTAAGTAAAGTTCAGACAATAAAGATAATATGCCCTGGATGGAATTAATTGAAGAAAAAGAGGGCTTAATTGCACTAAGATTTCAAAAACTATGTATGCACAAAAGGCTTTTAAAAATAATTGTGTTTATTTTTAATCTTATTTGCCAGTCTTATCTTTCAAGCAGTCAGAGATAGCACCAATATAATCTGGCAAAAGCAACAGTAATTTAATGGAAGGAGTAGATAAAGTGTCCAGATGCATGTCCAGCATGTAAATTGAAGGAATTGCTTTATTGTACTTGCCAGATTTACTGGAGAAAAGTGTGAAATATCTTAATGAGACAATTGTTAAAACTTGGAGAGTTGGTATGTCTCCTGCATGGCTAAAAAAATCAAAGGACACAGAAGATTAAGATCTATATTATTCCAAAGTAATATAGTGACAGGGAGACTTGGGCTAATAAACTCTCTGAACTAAGAATGACGTGAGCTCCATAAACAAGTCATTGTCCAGAGAGGGCTCTCAAAGTTCATAGTACATATTCTAAATCAAGAAGCTCATAAAAAGTGCTGATAGACAATTCCACTGGGAGAGACAGATCAAGAGGTGCCTGTGGAGCCACCATAAATACAGCTGCTATGGGTAGACCAGAAATAAACCACCACCACACACAGTTCAAGACCAAGTTTATTAAATGAAAGACTTTGTTGGGGAAGGAATCCAAAAGTAAAAGTAGACATATGGGTGCCGGTGTTTATTTCTTGTTGTGCTGTCTGACCTTGGAGAATTTGTTTTGGGCTCAGACCTGAAAAGTACTGACCAGTCTGTTCCCGAACTAACAAAGCCTTTAGAAGCAAGCCTTGCCAAGTCTGTTGTTTCTTGCAGGCACAGAGAAGGTGCTTCTCACCCCGGGACAGAGCCTGCCAAAGTACTCTGTTATGAATTGTAGGGGTGACATCTGTTCTCAAAGCTGTATTTGCACTGGCTGTGAATCACGCCATCAGTGTGGGTAGGCACCGGCTGATCACACTCCAATCTCATCTGCACATACAGCACCAAAATCCTGGAAGGGAACCAGACTTCTGCAAAAACCCTCTGCCAGCTTCACTCCTGTCTCTCTGCAATTCAGCCTGTGAGCCTCCTATCCCAGCTCCTGACCCCTATGGGGAGGTTGCAAGTACTGAAGCTGTATGCAGAGGGTTGGTTGGAGCATCTCTCTGCTAAGAATGGTTGTGAGCATGCCTCCATTCACCAGGAACACTGCAGGAGCTGGTGGTCCCTCAGGCCGCACTCAGATGGGCTCTTCCAGACTTCACTAGACCCCACCTCCAAGATATTCCCCATGAAACTCTCACCCTTGTTTATCTCTCAAAATCCCATGGAAGGAAACACACATCTAGCACAATTAAGCTCCGGTTGTATGTTTTCTGAACCGGATTCCTCTCTGACTCGTATCAATTCTCCTGCAGGATAACACTATTGATTTTACTGGAGATACCGCTGATTTACACAAGGTTGAATAAGAGGAGAGCGCTGGTGACCCCTGTAAGTTGGGGATAATAATCTTTACCTGCAACCCAAGGGAAATGTGAGAGTTAATTAATTAGTATTGTAAATCTCTGTGAGATCCTAGCAGTCTATAAATGAATTCAAATGGCACCAGAGAGAGGGCATAAAATTGTTCTTCTTACAAAAGTCAAAAAATACCGACAAGGAGGAACAAGTGGAGTAGAGACCCAAACGTTCAAACATTGAGCAGTGTGAGTGCATTTCAAGCTCCATTCCAGTAAAACTGTTTGAGAAACATATAACACAAAGCATTATTCCACTCCTGAAGGCAAGATTCCCTGACATTTTCTTTTAAAGATATTGCTGTCAATACAGCCCAAAGAAGTTCACAAAAGGGCTTGTTTTAAGTTTAGTCAATTAAAGATGTGAGAAAAAGAACTTTAGACATCATTGACCCAGATATTCTGTGGCATTTATATTCATAAAAGAACAGAATATGGACACAATGAATCGCAAGAAAAATTCCCAATACAGATGGTTAACTTGCCGTTCTGCCCTTCAATAGTGCAGAAGTCGGAAAGGTGATGGAGTCAGATGTAGAGGGCTATTCCCTGATCAAGGGGGAAAGCGTGATATTTAATAATAATGAGAAAGGAAAGGAGGATTTTTTCAAAGCTGTTGGAGCGTCAGAATGATGCTCCAAGGGAGCAATATTTCCGAAAGGCTCTGCTCTGTACAGACAACCAAGCCTGAAACCTTAGTAAGACACCCCAGTTTATTTGCACACCCAAATATTTAAATCTGAGTGCACACATGTTCTGCACTGAGTCATTGGGATTAGCTACTCCTTCTTCTGCTGAAGTATGTGAGGACTCTAAGTGGAATGAGGGTCTTTTTTTATTGTGCTACACACAAAAAAAATGGCATAAAGACCAAAAAGCTTAGAATGTCCTTGTCCCAACAGAGACTCAGAATGAGTTCAGTCATGCTCTGCAGTCTGTTTCTCTCCACTGACCATAGGGAAAGCCCTGGGAGTCCTGTTGAATGACTTAAGCAGCCAAATTAGATCCCTACAATGGCATTTTACAGACCATTCCATGTCCATAAGAGATCACATTTGAAAATACTATCTGAAAATTAGTCAGAGGCCTAAACAAGCTAATAAAGTGGGACCTGCTACATTCCTTAGGTAGTGGAGGGTTTGGGGGGTTTGTTTTTGTGTTGGTTCATTGTTTGGTTGGTTGGTTGGTTGGTTGGTTGGTTTTTATCTCTTATCACCTGAGGTTCTCCAAAGCCAGCAGGAAGCCAGGTAACAATTTTAAGTGCACATGTATAAATTCAAACCTAACATCACTGGGAAATCAGCAGAGTTCCTCTTCATTTAGGTGGTTCCATGGTCTCCATCTGGCTCAATTAAATTTGAAGAAGCAAAAGAAAATGCTTGTCGATGAGCCATCATCATCAAACCAATGAGTAACTCAAAGGAGAGTAGTTAAAACTCACTCTTCTCATTAAGTCCCACATAGCCTAGGACGACTGTATCTGAAGATGGTGAGTCAAGACAGTTGTAGATCCAAACAACAAACTAGAGGAAGCATTGCTAGCTTAATTTACAGCAACATGTTGATGATCCAATGTTTTTGCTGTTGGTTTTGAATGTATTTCCCACCGTAGAGTATGTTTTCCTGTGGCTTACTTCACCCTGATGTTCCATTTCTGCCTGTTCCTAAGATCTCTGTGAATACAGTCACAAATATAGAGGGGTTACTTCCACAGTTATCTATCTGCCTTGTAACTAATAGCTTCCTTACCTCCACAAGTGACCTGGCCAATGTGATCATACTACCTTATGTATATGCAAAATCTTTGCTGATGAGGCATTTTAATAATTGCTGTGTTGTAAAGAACCACTTTTGGATGTATGTTAAAAAAACACCCTGAGCATCAGCTGAAAGCATCAGCATTTTTCAGCCTTCTGTGATCAGTGTGCTATAACAGGTATAACCCAGGAGAAAAACCAAGCAAACCATGCGATAGATAAAAACTTATTTTCAAAAGCCTTTGAAACAAATAAGCTCAAAAGATTTTTGTAACCAACAAAAACCAACCAACGTTATTTATTAGCACTGAGCCTCTCAGCCAGAGGAAACACCTGGATCCTAACCCCAAAATCCCAATGATCTGCGCATTTCTTCTACCTTAAGAATGAACTTTTGCATTTGCAAAGTAGCATGAGAAAGCTTCTCTGATATTTGCCTGTGTGAGTAATTGCATGGACCAGGCTGGGCTTTGGACTATGAATCAGGCAACCTTACCTCTGCTCCCTGCCTGCAGATCCAAACCTGCATGTGTAAGTAGACCTCTTGATAGCCTATCTAGATAGAAGAACATCTCTTCTTATGTGCAAGGCCAAACACAACTGGAAACCAAAAACTGGGTTTTAATATAATGTGTGTATTACAAATAGGTGTTTCAGTTTCCAAGGGTATCTATCCGATCTTCCTAATGATGGGCAAGGGACACTGATGAATTAAAATAAAAATGAGATAACAGAAACAAAACTATGGTAAAGATGTTTAAAAGTAGAATAATGTCTCAGACTAATAGAGTCCCTTCTCAATATACTCTACTACTGTGGAAGAGAAAGTGGACCTACACATGTCAAATACTGCTTCTTCTCCTTACACGTGTTGTATTTAATCTTTAGGATTTGTGAAGGTCCAGATTTTGAAAATTTCCATGGTGGCTCTTGGTACCTCAGTTTCCTCAGCTACAATATGTTGGCACATTATTGTTTCTTATACAAGAATAGTGCCTAGAGGCCAACCAGCTTAGCATCCTATTCTGCTTAGGTAAGATATGAAAAATTACAGTCTCTGCCCTAGAGCTTAAAAATGTTTATCTTCATTATAGACCTCGTACAGAGCTTAATGCTTCTCAAGTGCTTAGAAAGCCTGCAGTGAAAGGTGGGTTATAAATGCAAGGAGTAGTACCAATGATAATAGATTTCTTTGATTGAGGAAAAATCACAAACAAATATACAATGTCGTGCATTAAAAATAAAGAAAAACCCTAGGATTTAGTAATCAGCTATTATCAAACTAAAGAAAAATATCTCTGTCACCAAGGAGTGTGGCTAGAAAGTGATGGGTAGACTTCAGTTCAAAAGTTCAATTATACAATTTCAGATTCAAAGGAAACTTCAGCTCAGCTATTGCCTAGTGATACGATTACTGAAACCTTGAAGGAATGAAATTGAGTTTGAATTGAGTGTAGGAGCAGTAATTTACCAGGTGGAGTATTCAGAAAACATTAACCCTGTAAATGCCACTGGCAAGGAAGAATTGATTAATGCAACAGTGGCTTATTTCTGAAGATATCAGCCAATTTCTAACTCATAACATAGAAAAAAGTATATTTTCAACTTAATCATTGCTCAGACACAGGAGTGAATCTTTCCCAAGCCTAAGGAAAATTTCTCCATCTTGAATATTTGATAGAAGAATTGCTCTCCTGATCTAGTCAGAGGACCGTCTAATCCTGGATCCCCAATGACAGTAAACAGCATTATCTGTTTTGGAGGAAGAGTAAGAAAACTTTTAATAGTTTTGATGCAATAATCTGCCCCAGTGAATTCCCTTCTTACATAGGTTATAAAGCAATTTATGCTCCAGGTTACCAAGTTGTTGCCATTGTGAAAAAGTCTTTCTTTTGCTATTGTTTTTGGGAGCTAAAATTCAAGTTTTGCTATGATATTTACAAGTAGTCTTCCTGCCCACCTTGGTGTCATCATTCTTTGATATTTAACAGTGTCTGTTTTCACACAAGCACATGATTAAAATGCTGATTATTTCATTTTGCATTTACATGGCAACTTTCAACCTGCAATGCTACTAGCATCAATCCTACCCTTGAAGAACTATCAAAGCTAGAGCAGATGAGTGGAATAATTTAGACCAACATCCCACTTAAGATACTGTACAGCATTTTAACCTGCAAGTCCAGCACCCAATCCAATAACTCGTGCCTGAACCAAAGAGATATTTTAAAAAGTGATCCATCCAGTCCAGAGCTGGTCCAAACTTCTGGATATCACGGACAAGAAAGCTTCTTATCCCCAATAGTATCAAGACAGTAGATTTAGACTGGATATAAGGAAAAAATTATTTATTATGAGGGTGGTGAGACACTGGAACAGGTTGGCCAGAGAAGTTGTGGATGCCCCATGACTAGAAGTGTTCAAAGCCAGGTTGAGCAACCTGGTCTAGTAGGAGGTCTCCCTGTCCATGGCAGGGGAGTGGGTGTGAGGGGTGGACTAGATGACTCTTAAAACGCCCCTTCCAACCCAAACCATTCTATGTTTCTGTGATCTTCCAGTGATTGTATGCAACTCTGGTGCACAGTGTTCTACTCTTGAATAACAGCTCTCCAGCCACAGTAGGGGAGGAAAATACAGAACAAACTGAGCCTGAATTTTGGAAATACTTATTCAATTCTGTGTCCTATGCAGGTGTTGAAATTCCATGTTTAAGTCCCAGTTTGGAGTGTCACCACAGCAGCCTGTAAAAAGGAAATTGCGGAATTGATCCTGCTTTGCACATAACCTGCAAGAGCCCCATTTTTCAGGAGAAGCAGCTGGAAATTAGGCAGGACATACTATGGTCTCTCAAAGTGTCGCTACATGTCCTGGTTACATAACTGAACCAAGCTGCTATTCAGTGCTGTCAGTGAAGTCTAAAAAGACATTTAAATGCCCAGTCCCTGGGCAAGTCAAACATAAACATCTTATGCGATTTCAGGCACTGTCAAGTGCCCTCCCTGGGGTCCACCTGCCACTCCAGAAGGACACAGGTTTCCTGTGGATTCCATCATATATCTGCCAACCTGAGCAGTAGCCACGGATGCTGTAGCATCTCAGATGGCATTAAGGCACCTCATGGAAGGCAACCAGTTCCATAGGTCAAGATTCAAGTACAACGTGTGACCAAACTGTAAAGGACAACAGGCCTTACTGGCCACTGAACAAGTATGTGTTTTCACAGGCATTAAGATTTAGGTCTCCAGAAATGAAGACATAAGACACAGCTGTTCCTGCAAGAAGTAGCTGGATGACCCCTTGAAGACAACAGCTTGGAGCAATGACCACACCTTTGATGCCAGAGGAACTGCCAATGCAAACAAATCCTGGACTGTTGGCAACCATGGCACTCAAGGAGAAAAGCTCTTAATCTCACTAGACAGCAGGGATAAACATTTATAAAGGAAACATTTTCAAAAGATTAGACAGATTATAAAGGCACCAGGAGTCATTGAAATCTTGTTAAACATTGTTCACTGCATTACTTTAGATTTTAGTTTGAACTTACACTGTCAGATAAATTCCATTTATCTCCTGAACTCTTTTCTCACCATGAGTATTTGTTGCTATGAATTCACACCTTTAGTGAAGATTTACATTTCGTCCTTGATCGAGACGAAGATAATGCTCAGCTTCAATCATTCTGAGGCACCTTTTTTTTCACTTAACTGGGTCAGTGTTTTTTAGTGCGACACTGAAAACACAGGTTATGGTGTTCAACTGTTACTGCAGGAAAGAAGGATCGTCTTACAGGTAAGGGACTGAATTAGTCCCCAGAGAGAAAGTCTCTGTCACTTCCACAGTCTTCCAGCCTGACCTTGGAAAAACCATGTTAGTCCCCCTGGCATCTGTAAAATCAGGAAATAAATGCTTTCTCTTGCCCTTCTGCTGACCTTGCCATTTGATACACATAAGACGCACACCAGGAACAAATTCTAATAGAGGTTTCTGGTCATTCTTTCAATATAGCCGATGACAAATCATCAACATCATGGTAAATTTGGCAATTTAACCTATGCAATCGCTTTGCTATAATTCAGAAACGTAAAGACTTAAACGATATTTTTGGAAGGGACGTAGAAAAATTCCCTTGAGCACTCCCACACTTCCATTTGCTATCCTATCTCACTTGTCATTAATTACAAACTAATGAGTGCCATTTTCTGGTCTGCATTGATACTTTACTTTCTCCTCCTGTGGGGCTATCAACCAGCACTGAAGGACGTGTCCAGACTGAAAACGTTTATCTATGCCATCTCATGAAGCTCAGCATTTCAGATAAAACAAGACTTTAATACAAAATAACCCCTCTTTCCAAAAACTAATTTCACTGATAATCCCTTCAATTTGGTTCAATCTGTACGAGAAACTAATTTTACCCGTACTCTTACTTGGATGGTGATAAGAATAACCACGTGCCTCCTGACATTTCTCACTGCCCTTTGTACTTTTTCCTGATTTGCTAATATCATATTTTGAACCAAAATATCCTTATGCAACTCAGTTTTGTTTCCTACATATTTTGCCTCCTTGGCTATACAGAGAAGATGATTCTGATCCAAGATCCTTGTTATAAACTGTGTTTGAGGCAATGGAGTGATTTATACTAATAAACCTTGATCATTGTCACTATGTACTTAATGACTATGTCTACAATAATTACCTATGCTACTAAATCTATACTACTAAATTGTTACACTAGCTGCTGGCACAGTTTTGCTTTGGGCTAACAAGCTCAAATCACTCCTAGGCACAGTGCAGGCATGAGCACAATCCAGGAACCACTCATGGCAGGCTACTTGGACACAGTGACCCTGTTTGGGGTGATCAGAAAGTTTGATAGTGCAACCAAGGTCTGTTCTATGCTACGTGGCTGCCAGGCCACAAAGTGGTGCTGGGTGCATTTACCAGCCTATACAGCCAACAGAGAGCATCAAAGGAGGAACTGCGACTGTGTCTGAAAACGCAAAATTATATAGTTGTCACTAAAATCCACTGTGGATGGGCTGCAGACCTGTAGAGTGTATGATATGTTATCTGATGACAGAGAAAGACCAAAGGTATTGTCTTTTATACCACCTGGAGTGAAGGGGGATGAATGGGGTTGTGACTGATCTCAAGTGCAACCTAAACTAGTCCTATGACTGCCTGGACTATCCAGGGGTCCTGCTTAGCAGCCCCATATCTTCATGGACTCTACACCTTACAGCCAGCCTTGGGAGGGGGCAGGGAGGCATCAGCATCTCCTGCTCCTACACTAGTATTCCTCATTGCCCATTTTGTGGCTCAATGTAACATGCTAAGGAGTTCCTAGGGCTCAGATCAGTCTCTTCCTTAATGCCAACATGGAGAAGGTAGTTTTTATAAAAGTCAGAAAGCTTTTCTGTATTTAAAATAAAAAAGTAAAAATGTTAATATCCCAGAAGCTAAAAGTGATTGAAAACCCAGTGTCATAACTTCCCTTCCCAGCAGCAGACATGCTGAAGTTATTGGTAAAAGCATTAATTAATCACACAACTTTAAAGATCTGTGTCACTGTCAGTAATAAAATAAATACAGGACAGCACAGTCAGAATATTCCTGTATATTGGATGTGTTATTACAATAATTAAGATGAATAGTGATTACCTGTCTTGTTTGTTGATACTTTCTTGGGCAGATAACTATAGCTACATTAAATGACTCTCTAAACATATGTTTTCAGCATCATTCACTGATGCATTAACCCCTTTTGCATGGCAGGCATAAGCCACAGACATTAAGAGATAATGTGCAATAACCAACTTACTTGAGCTCCAAGGAACACTGGTGGGAAATAAACTGTTTGCAAACTACAGAGTGAAATTCAGTCCAACCATGTTGTGCCTTTGTATCTCATCATGAACATGAGATCATTGTTTACCCAAATTCTGAAATATGGGTCTTCTTTGTAAAGATACAAAATATTGATAGAAGTGAGGTTAGGCATATGTAGTCTGAGTATGGCTAGTGTCTGGCAGTAGCAAACATCAGAAACAAGAAGATAAAATTACAGCAGTTTCTATTTCCCACAGGAAAGAGGGAAATTACTGGATTGGAGTCAATTTGAACAAAAATTGACTTTGTTTGTAAGCTGGAGAATGAATGTCCCAATTAATTATTTCCTATTAGTCTAGTCCAGTGCGTCTTACTACAACCAATCATCACTTCAGAAAACTGGCAATATTTGGCACTTGACAGGAATAGCCTTTGCCTCCCATTGCTTCAGGGTATCAGCTTTGCCTCCCCATCACCTCTCCTCCTCCCAGGCTCCTCTGTCCTCTTTCTTTCTCCTGCATCAATAACTGGGTCACCAGCATCAATAGTGACCAAATATCAACTGTTTCTCTGGGGGCTTTGCACCCCACTTCCCATCAAAAGATAGCAATGAGTATATGACAATTCTTTCTGCTTGTACAGAGCTTCCACCCCAAATTCTTCAAGTAACATTGTTCTGTGTTCTTAGACAGCCATTTCCTTCTACTCCAAAGGAATCTGCAGTTCAGCGCTGGGGGAAGAGATAGATTAGATTAGACTGAGTTTGCAAAGTGCTTTAGTATCCTTTGGGAAACAAGACATAAAAATGCAAGGTTCTGTATTATCATTAAAGTGATTAACTGAGTTACCATTAAAATGCAGAAATAACCAACAGGCTGGGAGTTTGTTGGTTTGTCAATTATCAGAATCCTCCTTTTATGGAAGCTGAGCTTGAGCCAGTTTTTAAATGTGTAGCCTCAAATGTCCAGCATACATCGAAGAGGTGTAAAGATGACACTGCCTGGCTATGCTAGCATAGCAAAACTATAAAAGACCTAACTGCCTCTGAGCTGGGAGGGAACACTTGGGTTATATCAAACTTTCATAACAGAGGGAAGCAGGATCTCAGTACATAAAAGCTAAAGAGGGTAGGAGCCAGGTAGAGTGCTGAGGAACACTACAGTTTATCTCATCAGGCTCAAACAGAGCATTATCTAACAAGAAAAACTGAGCAGAGGAAAGGTTTAAACTGTTCAAGTGGAGTAGCAGAAAACCTTGCTCCATGATCTTGAGAGGCCAGAACAATTTGAACCATTAGAAATAGACAGCAGCCTGCATCATGAGACAAATAGCAAACTATTCCAGAGTCCTTCATAGCAACTGCCAGGGGTGAGTGAGGATATTGCACAGCCCAGGGGAAGAGGGAGCTAGGACATGACGAGGGTGTCAGGGGAACCATGAAACACAGACATGCCTACATTCTTCACATGCAGAAGCGAGAGATGAAAGGAGGAAATTCTTCACTGTGAGGGTGGTGAGGCAGTGGCCCAGGTTGCCCAGAGAAGCTGTGGATGCCCCATCCCTGGAGGGGTTCAAGGCCAGGCTGGATGAGGCTTTGAGCAACCTGGGCTAGTGGGAGGTGTCCCTGCCCATGGCAGGGGGGTTGGACTAGATGATCTTTAAGGTCCTTTCCAACCCAAACCATTCTGTGATTCTGTGACTCTAAAGGACAGATCATATCAGGCATTGCTAAACAGATGTAATACAAAAGGCAGTAAGGAGGGCCATGTTGTTCAGGCAGAGAGTGAAAACAAAATCAGAGCTTGTATAAGTAACACAGAGGAGGGTCAGACCAGTCATTAAAGGACTTGCTTGGAACTCAGGTCCCAACCTGCTCAGTTTGCACGTGACCTTGGGCAAGTTGCTCAGATCCTCAGAGCAACATGGGAACCTTGTTCCTGCTGGTTTAAATAGAAGGTTATACCCTCCACAGACCAGACATATCTTTCTGAAACTTTGCTTCTCCATCTATAAAACAGGGATATTAGCACCTCACTCTGTCTGGGTTTTAAGAAGAGAAACACATTAAAGATGATGAAGAGTTTGCTTACAACAGTAGCAAAGAACATATGAGCAATGACAGCAAGGTAAGCAATCAGACACTAATAACTTGTGTCTTATTGTTTGTAAATACTGCAGACATTGAGTCCCATTCATTCTTGGTACAGTCTCATTAACAAGGTCACATTCTGCATTATCTGTCTTTATCTTTCTGTGATCCTAGTTGTATGGAAAATTGAGGCAGAGAAAATAAGGAGCTTTATTGTACTTAATATCCAAAGTGTCAAGTCTTTTGTAAGGGGTGAAGTGAGATTCTTCTATGCAGGTATAGTGATGAGGCTTGAAAGAAGCCTGTTGCTGGATTAAGCAGGGTAATGGCAGTACAATTAGGTACAAGCACTTAACTCCCCTCTTCCAAATTCTCAATTATGGTAATAAAAATGCTTTTGTTTTGCCTTTTCTGCTTCATGTTCACGCTTACAAATGTTCCTGTCTTCTACAGCTCAAGGAAAAAAAAAAAAAAAAAAAAAAAAAAAAAAAAAAAAAAAAAGAGAGACAAAGAAAGAGCTTTGACACATTTCCAATGCAAGTGGTACAGCGTTCCTCATGATACATTGCAGTGATGCTTAAACCCTGACAGCCTTAGTGTAACAGCACAGCTAAGTCTATCACTGTACTTTCCTGCCTTGTGAAAAGAGCTTTGGGTAAGATGGAAAGCAATACTCCTGAAAAACGTTTCACTCGTTTGCAGAATTATCTCTTGGACTTATCTGGTAAATTATTCACCTGAGAAGCCCAGGGACTCAGGTCATGATCCCCTCATAATTATTAACTTCAAGGTACACTTGCTTATATGTCAGGAGATACCTATGAATTGCGGTGAGCAAGGAGAAAAAAGCCCTGTGCTTCCTTCTTTAAGACTTATCCTAACTCTACAGTGCTAATAGATGAAATTCATGCATAACGTCAACATGCCTGGATAAAACTTTGCACAGTTAAAGGGTGGTCTGGGCTAAGGGACAAATGTCGGCATTTTCTTTCTCTAAAGACAGACTTTTGATCAGATATTTAATTTTGACTAAATTTCATCACTGTAAATCTGAAGCAGTAACACCAGCTAAATATACAGAGATAAAGGAGTTCTGTAGAACAGAATTTGACCCCGTGGCTTGGAAGATACATCCCATATGAAAGCATGTACCCAATTTTGTTGCTGCAGCACAGAGCTGACCCTAAAGCTCCAAGGGCATACAAGTTCAGGTACAGGACCAGCTCCCAGGTACACCCATCTTGTGCCCACCTAACTAAATCACAGCCAGAGTATACTCATCCTTGTAGACGTGTCCTGTTTTGGACAAATTCTAGCCACTTGTTACTCATCACTGCCTCTCTTCCCTTGACATCTCCTCTAGGTCACATCAGAAGTAGTTCAGGCAGATTTGATACTGAGAAACCTCAATCCACCATTAAAATAAATTGAACCCAAGCAAAGGCTTGGTCCCATTCTTGTTCTAGAAATTAAGTGTCGAGATTTGATACGTGTCTCTCAATTAAATTATAACCATGACTCTACATTAAAGAAGCCAGCAGCTGAACAGACCTCAGTCTAACCATTCCCTTGCTGTGAAGGAGATTAAGTACATTTAATCCATACCTCTAACTAGTTCCTCTCTGACAGATCTTCCTCAGCCTCAGGCAGCTTATTGACCTCTGTGGTCAACCTAAAACTAACAAGAGGCCCCTATACTTGTGAAGTTATGGACTAAAAGCAGAAATTGCTGAATAAAATTCTATGGTCTGTCTGTGTGACAGAAGTCAGACTAAACACGAACAGTCTTTTGCAGTTTTATGACCTTGCAGTTCTCAGCTTTGCCCACAAGCGGAGAACAGGATCCTTACGATTTAGTGACTCATGTTTTACAAGCATCATTCCCAACAGCAGGCAAATGAGCCCTCATTCCTACAAACATATCCACTACTGGAAAATATTCTCTAAGTCACCTCTGTGAAAAAAATTCCCCAAGATGGGGGAAGATGGTTTATCTCCTCCAGTATTTGCAATTCTTTTCTCACGGGATTTGCAGGGCACTTAAGTCACTTGTCACTGTTCCCTCACTGGATGGCTTGAACTTTTTTAAGAATGTAATTAGTCTAACAAAAAATAACTACTGGTGAATAGCAGCTATCTTTCTATTTGACTATCTTTTCTTAAAGATTTGAATCTAGGTATTTACATAAAGGAGAAATGGGGATTTGTCAAGCCCTAACCAAATTTGCATTTGATTTTAACCTGTCCATTGCACTATTCGTCACAAGTGCCCACCTCCAACTCATATCTTCCGCTTCCTTCCCCCTCCCTTTGCTGCTTTACCAGACAAACCTATCTAGAACTCGTATCTATATTATCCTGTTTGGTGGTCCTTGATTTTGGTGGCGTTTTGCACATTGCCCAGTGGACCCCTTTTGTGGTTTGCTCTTCTTCATGCGTTTCAAGCATCCAAAAAGGCACAGGAGGATTCACAAAGCCCCCAACAGGACATGGGTTACAGGGGTATAAAGCTGGACAGGATCTTTACAGAACAGCATTTTGGAAGTCTCCATTTAAAGAGAAAATGGTAGTGATGGTTTTCAGACACTACAAAGGACAGTGGGATCTTCACATTGTCACCTTGCCACTTCCCTCTAGGGCTAGTATTCAGAAACCCCCAGGCATATTTTATACCTGTCCTTCAAACTCTTTCGGAATGATGCCTGGGGAGGCTGCAATGCACAGTAAGGCAGATGTACATTACTGCCTCAAACATGCTTGCCCCAAGTTTTAAGCTCCACCAAGCCCACTGTTCTTAACCAGGCAAGCTCCATGTGTATGGCCATTCAAGAGATATTTGGGAAATCTGTTCAGTTCTCAAAAAAAAAAAAAAAGTATTCTCAGCCCTTTAAAATTTATTACTTTTCCTCAAGTGTTTTAGCAAATCCTTTCCCTCCCAATACTATGGGTGATACTGTGTTACTGTGGACAAGTAACGCAGATGCTCAGAATCAAAACAAATAATCGTGTATATTGGGGTTCTGGCTATAGAAGACTCAGCCCTGAAGAGCACTTAGGTAGTCACCTAATTTTATTCATATGAGTAGCCCCAATGGCATTAATAGGCATGAGGCTTCAATAATTGCTGGATAAGTGCCCTGAGTTACAGAACAAAAATAAGAGAAAATAAAAGAGAGATGGAAAGAAAAACAATGCAAAGATCAGCTGATTTTTTTTTTTATTATTTCACTGGAAAATTTCTTTTGTATATCATTATGCTAAAATGTATGCATAAATATGTATGCCTGAAGTTTCATTAAGACACATTAATCCCACATTTTATTACCTTGCACATTTCAGATGAGTAGGGAAAAAGATTCCTTGACCCAAAGAAAAATTAATTCTGCCTATAATTTATGTAAAGTTTCAGCATATCTCCTAGATTTGCTGCAAGAGAAGAAAAGATTGTAATTAATTTTGAAGACCTCTCAAAAAATGTTCACTCAGTTTATTCTGAGAGAGTGCGCTTCTAAGCTTCTGCTGTTTGTCACCTTACAGTCATTCCCTACATTTGATCTTGCCTGTCCACTTTTAGAGGCAACCTGGAATAATTTCAGCCTCTCTTGGTCATTCAGCACTGGAGGCTCAGTTGCCTATAACTGGTCTCCATTCCCATTTGAGATGCCCTAGGGTTTCATACCTCCAGCTGCAGATTCAGAAGGGCATGCAAATTCTTCTTTAGTCAATACAGACAATGGCACCTAGAGAGAGACTTTGCACACTCTAAAGTAGGCAGAGGTCCAATTCAGTTGTCTATGCTCAATGTTATCTGAGATGTCCCAGGGATTCCGTACATCCCATGCACCAAGGAGCAGCAAGGGCTGATGCTGTCGCAGAAGTGAAGGGGAGCTGGGAGCAAGGATGACAACGGGACAGGTAGGGCAAAGACCTCACCAGCAAAGGGGCAGCCCCATGGTATCCCACCAAGGGTCCAGCAATGGTAACCAGGGCTAGTCACGAGTCCAGATTGCCAGACAAGACCACAGTGATGAGGTAGATCCAGGACAGGAGCATGGACTGAATCAACAGATTACACGGCCAGTGAGAGGCATGGCTGCTCACGGTCATAGAGGTCAACCCAGGTCAAGCAGGGACTACTTAAATGCAGCTCCCAAGACAAGGGTGGGGAGCTGCCACTGCTGCTCTTACAGCAGAGATTTCTCAGACAGCTCTTTTCAATCCCAGACACCTCATCTGAGCTGGTCAGGACCCTCACACCATAAGACTGGTGTCAAGAAAGAGCAGTTCAGAGTAGCTCACCACACCTGAGATGACAGCAGACACCTATGCTTAGGCAGCTGAACAGGCATATCTATTGGCATCTAATGCTACATAAGATATCTGTCCAATACAGCTGGAGGAACTTGTTGGGAAAGAGGTAGGCAGTTGGAGAAAATGGTCTCTAGAAATAGTGGTTCCTGTACTCTGTCAAACAGACAGAGACATAAGGCTTCTGCTGCTATCATTCTTTTGATCTTAGCTGTTGTGAAACAGAGCCATCTGCACTTATCAAACCAAAATCAAAATTAGATTATATATTTTGTATTTTATGTGTATGTAGATATATGTGTGCATAAAAAGCAGCTAACTATAAAAGAAGAAAGAACAGAAAATCTTACTATATTCGTGGGAGGATTGAAAGGTCCCAGCAATCTCATTTTGTGATACTGCTTTCCACACTTCTACTGCAACAAATTTCAGCAGGCTCAGAAGTAGACTTTGCTATATTCTTTCTGGATAGAAGTTTAAAGGTGCTGGGCTAAAGTTTTATTTGAAAAAAAAAAAGAAGACTTGTCTTCTAACTGTTTCTTCTCTTCTGCAGGTCATTTTATGGCTGTATGAGAAGGGGAACATTCCATGAGAAGAGAACTGGGACCTTGAGAGGAGCGTGGATGAGGGACACAGGCTAAGAAGCATCAGACGCCTCATCTGAAGTCACTGCGTGGAAACAGCCCCTTCTGTCTGTGTGCTTCATCTGCAGTGACGAGGACAAGAGCTTTTCCCAAGTTTGAAAGGAAAAGAGCATTGAAGATTATGAAGTGTTTGTGTACTTTGGTAAGGTGGGTTATATGAGCCATACACAGAAACTTTAACACACATCTCGTTAGAGGCTGTTTCAAAATAACGCACCTCCTCTTTCTTAACACAACGTTATGCTTTAGAGGGATTGTATTTGCTGGAAATGGAGGACCACTCATTCTAGAAAAAAGTTTTCCTCCCACATCACATGCCTTCTCTTGCCTGAAGATCATAATACTATTTCTTTTCCATGCCTCCATCCCTCCTGACTTGTCATGAATCAGAAACAGGCATGCTTACTTTTCTCCCTTTTCTAAAAGCAAGGAAATGACCGTGGCGTGTGGTGGTCCTACTGCAAAGCCTCCTCCTGCCCACCACCTGAGTCCCTTTTGATATTGTTCACATTTTTCAGAAGATTTGGAAAGCTTCCGTAAATTTTCTGACCAGAGTACGCTACATAGATACTTGTTCTCCCAGACATACTGTCAGCGCTGTGTATTAGATCATAAATATGTATTTACATGAGGCTGATGCTGATAACAGCTATGAACCTAATAGAAAATTTTGCATTCAACAAGAGAAAAGATTTTCGTTTTTCATCAGCCTGTAAGTCTTGCTCTCAAATTCATTTCTTTCCACTGGATACAATCTAATATGGTTTGAGAGTATCATAGCAATCTTGATGCAGCACCTGTTGAAAAATACATGGCCACCTCCTGGGGTGTGGATAAAACCTCAAAATGGAGAATAAATAACTTATTATAAAGAACTAGATTTCCAGTTGTTATTCACGGAAATATAAAAGAACTCCTGCTTTATAATTTAGAAACTCCATCGGGTTCATATCTTTATAGTATTTTGAAGGCATGCATCAGGTAGAAGGAAAGAATAAGCATTTACGTTTCCATTAAGAGGGGTAGAAGGAGGCGAGTGCCGTGCTGATTTATATATAAAGGTGCTAGTCACTGCTCAAAAAATGAAGATTAAAAAGCTACATACATTCTCATAAAAATAAATAAGGAGTTAATTTCTTTCATCTGTGAAAGAAACACATTAAAGAAGGTCCCCTGACATTAACACCTTAAGGGAAAAAAAAAAAAAAAACCCAAACCTCACAAACCAACCTCCCAAAAAAACAGAGAAAGTTGTACTAAGGCTTTGGGTCACAGAGCCAGAAGACATCAGCATGAGAACAGATTTGTACTCCTGGCCCCAAACCAGGTGGAGAATGAGTTCCTAGTGGGGGTTATGGGTTCCTATTGCATGCAAGGTGGGACACTCGCTACATCAATCATCTACGGTGGCTCAGTGGCAAATCTATGGACCAGTGAGACACCTGACACTGAATTGAGCTTCTTGGCCTCTTGGCCAGAACAAAATCAACTGCTGTGATATCACAGCAAGTGGAAATGCAAAATGCAATATAGTGAACAATAACACTTAAAAAAATCAGAAAGGGATTTGAAGATACCCAGAGTAGGCTGACATTTGGATGTTGTATTTCAGTTTCAAAAAAGATGGCTATTATGTGAAAGCTATGAAATGTGACATTTTTTACCAGCTAGCACTAGGCTTCTCTGCATGTATCTATGCCTGTGTGTGAGCACAGGAGAATGCAGTTTTTCATTACAACCTTGCACCGCTTGAAGCAATCATAGTGCTGAAGGTCTAAAATTATCTCATATTCTTTTTCTTTAGATTGTTTTTTCTGTCCTAAGAATTGGGTTGGCTTTTCAAAGCCATCTGGACAATATGGATGAATCTCAGCATTGATTCCTACAAAGAATCCGCACTCAACATACCCAAACACTCTATTAACTACATCTGTACTTCTAAATTAAACAGTGCTGGGGCACAGACCCTGGACCCCGATTGTCTGTCCTGTTAAATGGTTTGAACAGCGTGCGGCATGCTTTTGCCCAAAGCTAACTGGCTTTCTCCCCAAAAGCACTTGCAGACACAGTTTAGGAGTTATCATGGGCTATGGTCCATTCCCAGTAGGCACGTCAGGTGCAGCTACCTGCTTTTAGAGAACCGGTACTATCTTGCCACACCCAGACCCAATGGTCTTAGCACTGTTAAGTTCACCATTTAGATGTAGCCACTTCATCAAGTCACCAAGGCATGACTACAGGCTCCTCTAATGCTTTTTAACACATCACACACTACAGATACTCCAAGCAAAAGAACCAGTAAAATGTAGTGAAAAACAATGATCAATTATGCATACTTTTGACAACAGCTGGGAGCAACTGGAATTCAGCACTTATTTATTTGCACTAAAAAAATAAACAAAAGACTACTGGGAGGATAGTCTTGTGCCTGACCACAGACCTGTCATGGCAGTGGATTCAGGTCCTAGCTGTGCTGAGTCTTGCTGCGTGACCTTGGGAGTTAGACTTCATATTCCCGAGTCTCAGCTCATCAATAAAACTGCAATGACAAAACATTCTCAATTCTCAGCTAATAATCTCAGCTCATCAGGGCAGTGTGTGTACATCTCTTAATATCATTTTGGACAGCATGATGCTCAGTGGGCTCTAGCTCTCAATTTGGGCCTCTAGGCTTCTGGAATACACCAAACAATAAAGTTGTATGTTTTGAATAGCTTTAGTAAATCATCTATTAAAAAAGAGTTTTCACTGAGCTCGCAGTGTGCCTCATCAAGGGATGTACTGCCAAAATTGTAACAATTAGCTGTCTATCTTAGGTACTTCGGTGGCTCCCAGAACCATAGTATACCAGCATACCACAAACTTTAATGGATTTTTCCTCCCCATACAGCTGTGAGACAGAGAAGGCAGTGTCAGCATCTCCCTTTTATGGCAGTCAGTGAAACCTGTATCTAAACTGGGGGAGGCTGACAGTTTGGGAAATAGACTGCATGGTCCCATTGCCACTGCCCCTTTGCCCCAGCACCCTCACCATGAAGGAAATCCCAGCCTGGAGCACACGCTAACCAGATCCCAGACGTGGGGGGCTGGAGGTCTGGGATTGCAGGGTGCACTGCAGAGCACATATCTCTGACCGACTGGAGATAGCCAGCAAGACTAAGTCATTTGGAAGTCTAAATGCCACTGATTTTGATAAGGTTGACTTTAAATTCACCTATGAACCCAGGCTGAGACAGATCTGTGTGTTTAGCTACTCATGATGCTCATGATAGCTACAAACTGTGCCGGTTTTAGTACAATTGTCTGTGCGAGTTGTGGGGTTTACAAAGCCCAAGGGGTTGACCAAAACTCCGAAGACATTACTGACAGGGAAAGCCATTTCTCCTCCACAATGTTCAAGGCAGACCCTGCAATCTCTGAGCTATTTTTCCTTTTAGAATTTCCTTTATGGGTGGGGGAAGAAGGGAATGAGAATTCTGTTTTCAAAATACCTTTTTCCCATCTTGACAAAAATTGACCAGGCAAGTTGTCTTGCGTCTTCTGGAAATACAGCGGTTACCACAGATTAAGTGGTTTCTCATTTCAGGAAAAGGTTTTACTCATGAAACTCCAGGCAAGTTCTCTGAGCCATCACCAGTGGTGGAGAGGGCCAGAAGGAACTGATGTTTTAAAACTTATTTTGGAGTTAAATGAAGCTGTAAAAACAGTCTGCATTTTGAAAGAGAATTAAAGATCAATTAACAGCTAGGTATGTTCTTTTCAGGTGATTTTCCCAAAGAAAATATCTGTAAATTTGCTTCCTGGCAAAGAACTGTAGCTTTCCTGGTTCTTCTGTGATATATGTCAGCACTGTCATCATTTTGCAAAGGAGACGCACTTGGTGAACAAGACAGAGGTAGAAGCTGTGAAAATGGTTGGTTGAACAAAGCCATCCTTTCTTTTCCTGCTGTTAGGCAGCACTTAAAAGAAACTGAGGTGGAAGCTAGTTTTCTTTTCAGCATGAGCCTGGAGAACACCCAAGATCTTTAAATGCAGGTCAGCACCTTAGCCAGTGAGGAAGAAGTAATTAAATTAAATTTGTCCAGGCTGGTTGTTAAGTTGTCCTGGGTGGCTGAACAATAGGCTTTTCTGAGCCTGGAGAAAATACATGTTTTTCCAATTAGGTGAAGCAACAAGAAGACAAAGAGATACAGGAAGGATGCTCTAAATGACAAGAGCTACAGAGACAGAAAATCTCCTGTTTGTATCGCTAAGACAGCATGAAAGGAGTTTAAGAAGCCTGTGAAGAAAGAAAAAGGACATAAGTAACACAGAAGAAATTCAGAGGTGTGCACATAGACAAGGTATAAAAGAGACCAAAATTTCTTTATTAACTTTGCAGTATATATTCTCAGTCCATGATGGTGTTACATAAATCCAATACCAATAGCTGCAATATCAGTCAGAGTATGGAGAACCTGCAAACAACTCCTACTCCATCTAGCTCTGCTCCAGGCATTCCGCACCTTCAGCCTCTCAGGCTCCAGTGCATACAGGGCTCAGTGTCGTAATCTGGAGGAATATCGCTTTGAGGGGTAGTAATTTGAGATTTATGTTCCTCACCAAAGAATATGGTCTTCCAGGACACAGATCTGTTGTACCTTTTTGGGAACACACACACACACTTCACTCTGTGTGGTATTTTCAGCAAATCTGAAAAACAAGCTACATCTATATTCCTAAAAACAGATTTATGTTATCATTTCAGGCAGTGAGATATGAACATTTTTTAAATAAGTTACTGTTTTGTAACTCTGATCAGCACTGCCTTTTACTTAAGATATTCAAAACTTCTATTGCACTGATTTAAAAATAAACATTTCCTTTTACTTTGGGGCATGAAGACTCATGATTTACGTTATTGCAAAACAGTTTTCACAATATGTTGTTCTGAAAACCTTATGTTGTTTTTTGTGATGTTACTAAATTTTGTGTCTTTTTCAGCATCCCATTGCCGGTAGCCTCTGACACTGTGAGTGATCATTTGTGTGTTTGCATGTCTGTGCAAGTCAAGGTCTGCGTAAAAGGGAGCAATAATCCCCTGGCACACACACTTTACACAGAAGGTTTTCTATTTTTATATAGTCTTTTGTCCCACTGCTTCACTTCAAGTTTCCTCTCTTCAAAATAGGAACAACTGTTGCTTCAATAGCATTTAGGATCCAATATGACAAATAAGTGTTTGTAATAGATGTCCTTATTCATACAAGATGATCCACTCATGTCAGAGAGGCTCTTCTCAGACACATGAGGGTGGCCTTTGGATTGAAAACAGCATAATTTGTGTCAAAAAAAGGTCATCAGGGAAATGAAACAAAACAAAACTCCAAGAAAATAAACACGATGTGACAAATCTAAAACACAGCTGTATCTTCCTTCTAGTGGATAGCTCAGCTGGAGAAAGTTGTAATTACCTAGTTTCGTGTGGCCACGGGACCACAACAGAGTTGGGGTATTCTGCAGATTTCCATTAGTAGAAAATTGACAGAGTTCCAGAACGTATTTTAAGTTGGACATGGACTTAGCACTCCTACATATGGTAAGAGAAAGCCAAGAAGAATGTGATGTATTTCAATCCTTATGCTTCTGATTTATTTCCTATCTTCTTCTGTACTTTTTTATTGCTATTAATTTCAATTTAATTGGAAGGGCCTGGCCTCCTTTGCTCTAGGCACCATATACATTAATTAAAATACAGAAAGAAAGATTAAGAAGTAATTCAACACAATTTTTTTTTTTATTAGACGAAAGATCCAGGTCCAACGGGTCATCTTAAAACATTCCTCAAAAATACCATTCACAGCAACTACCAGTTTAGCTCTTTGGCCTCTTCAGGACAAAGATCAAAGCAGAAGGCCAAACAGATTAAGAAATCTGAGCTGAAGAGGAGATCAGAGCATTTCTGACAAAACCCAGCCAGAAGAATGCTCCATCGCATCTCAGATGGTGAAGTCCAGATGAAACTTCATCGATAACCTCAGTTGCCCAGTTCAGGGAAGGTGAGGAGAAAATATTCTCCCAAGAAAACAGGTTAGTGCTCTGCTGTTACCACCAGCTTTCTGAATTCTCCGCAGCAGTTAGCAGGAAGACCCGGCAGTCTGCGGGGCAGCGATGTTTGTGCTCTCAGCTCAAGGTGCTGGATGCTAAGTGGACTTGTGCATTTTGCAGGAGCTCTCACTCCCAGGCACTCCCACAGGAGATGCTACAATTGCTCTTTCTTAAGGTGGCTGATGCACAGGATGTATCAGAGTAATGACCACATTTATCTCATCAGGAATAGATTTTATTATCTTGGGCTCTGCTCAAGACCTCTGCTTTATTGTAGGTGCATTTTGCCTTTTCGGAACCAGTGTTGTAAACTCCTTTTCCTACTGATTCTCTCTTTGTTCTGATTGACTTTCCGGACAAAGGAGGTTATAGTTCAAGTCTTCCAAGGATTTTAAGAATAAAGTAGCTGAGCTGATAGCAAAATATAGAATCTCTCTTTCTAGGCAGCTGCTCTATTCCAGTTTTATGGGATTGCATACACTGCCCCTATACTTGAGAAAAGGCTGGACTTACACACTGGAAAGTGTTATATCTTGATAACTTTTTTGAAATAATCATTGCATACAGAATAAAATGCTATGTGATAAATCATGATAAGACAGTATCTAATTAGCGTAAATTCTTCAGAGAAAAACTATGTGTTGGTAAATTAGCCGGTAAAGGAGAACAGATTCCTTTGGTTACACAAAGTCTTTGGCAGGGTTGCTAACAACATGTTACTACTGAACTTAGAAAGTCATACAGAGGCAAAGTATCAGTGTGAATTAAGAAATGGCTAAGAGACAGAAAACAGGGTAAGAATTAATGGCCAAGTTAAAAATTTAACAGCAGATGCCTTGCGATTTTATATTGTCACTGGCATTATTTAACATACCTATTAACACCTGGGACAGGAGGATGAACAGTGAAGCATCTCAATTTGAAGATGACAATATATTATTTACATAACTGAAGATTGGGAACCATTTCAGGGATTCTCAAAGAAACTTAACCTACACAGATCTTAGCTGAATGAACATAATAGCAAATAAACTTCACCGCTGGAAAAATGGAAAGTAATATGTATCAAACTGAAAGAAATTGAGTCACACATACAACACACACTGCTTTAAACTATGTTAAGAAAGAGAACGGTTACAATTGTGACTATATAAAAAAGACTGTGATTGCAATTAAACAAGCAAATGCAATTTAATAACAAGAAAAATCATAATGCCAGTATATGAAATAATGATGTGCCATTATGATACTGTATCGAAATCAAACCCTGTCATCTCAAAAAAGTTATTAAAAATTACATGTTCAGAGAGAGGTTGAAAACCATTAAGAGCACAGAGGTCACTCATGTAAAATCAGAATGAAAAGACTGGGATTGTTGACTTTGCAGATTAGAAGACCTAGAAAGCCTTCATAAAAGCATATAAAATAATGAATTGCTCAGAAAGGCAGATTGCTGGCCCTGTTCCCCTTTGCCAAGGAGACATTCAATGAAAATGAAAGATAATCAATTCAAAGCTGATAGAAAGTAATCATTTTTCATCCAGTGCATGATAAGACTGTGGAACTCACAGCAGCAAAGCAGTCTTGAAATCAATAGCCTAGTAAAACCCAAAGAGGAACTTGCTTTCTTATTGACAAGAAAAATATTCCTCCTTCTAACAACAATGTGAAAACATGTGCTGGAAGGAATAAATATTCCAAGATTTAAGTCAACCTCTGGTGATTATGGGCTTCCTTGGACACATGTCCTACAACATTCCCATATGTTCATTGACTTTAGCCCCTGCCAAAGACAAAACTGGCCTGAATGGACCATAAGTCTGATTCAATATGGCAGTTCCTTTTATTCCCATCTTTTTATAAATAAACTCCAAGAACGTGCCTTCACATACATCCCTCAGTAGGACTCCATCAAATGTGCACTGTGATTACTTGTCAATCAGCAGCTGAGTATTTTGGGGGAGTTTCCATGACATGGCCTCCTAAACGGTTCTTCCTATACTGCTCCTTTCTTTACACATCAGGCTGCAGTACCTAATGAAGGCAGAAGCTTATGTATTGTCAAATAGTTCACAGAGTGGATTTTCTATCTATTCTTTTTCTCGTTGTGATAGATAGCACAACTCTCCTTCCTCTCATTTACAAAGATTTTTCTCAAATGAACTATGAATAATTAAAATCTAACTCCATTTGTTCTTTTTTTCTTAACTGAAGAAATTAAAGATGTATGTAGTGTGACTTCAAGGACTGCATATGAAAAGATATACATTATTTTATTCAAGTATAGCACTTTAAATGGTAAAGCGCATTTTTTTTTTTACTAATTCATGCCTCACTCAAGTTAAATATTTGTGCTATATGTGGCAAATTAAACTAATAAAAGCAATTTTATTAGACAGTGGTGTTTTTGTCACATCTGCAAACTCCAATTTTTCCATTCTCATGCTCATTGAGCAGTAACAGTTTCTTTCCAACACTTTCTTCTTCTTTTCTTTTTTTTAATCCCAACACTGAGTTATTGCATTTATATTATTAATAAGACTGTCCATAGCTAAATGACTGAAATATGGAAATATTCATTATGGACATAAGCCCTCTTGCTGCAGGGCACAAGCATATCGTTTGGGGTTAAGAAGAAATCTCCCCAAAGGTCTGATTGTTAAAGTTATTCATTAGGAGATTAGTTGCAGCCTCTCTAGATGTAGCTCATTACAAATTTTGGAGACTGGATACTGGAACAGACTAACTATTTAACAGGTTCTGTGCTGCTGTTCCTCTGATCCTAACATGTCATTGCTAGACAACTTATTGAAGATCATTACAGGAGGCTAAAGAGTAAGTAAAACCTAATAGGAAATATTTTCCATATGGATCATTTGATAATTAGTTTCATCTATGTAAAGAAAAGATGATAGACCAGCAGATCATGGGATCGTTGTATGAATTTGCTCCCAATGCACTCTTAAAGATTTTTTTTTTTACAAATATGCAGGTGTTAGAATTATGCATATCACTGTATTTCAAGGGTTGTCCTTTCTACCCCATTTTTAAGCCACCAGGATATTTATTATATCTTCAGCTAACTATACAAGATAAAACACAGAAGAATGAGGGGAAGTTGGTTGGTGAATAAAGAATTTCATTGTGTCTCATTTCCAAAATCCTTCCTATCAGAATACTTGCAGTTTGTCCCCATCTTCTGAAACATACCACTACCAGTATTAATCTCCCCACCACTCCCTATGGCATAAAATCCCTCTCAACTTCCCAAAGCCACCTACAGAGCCTCTTTCTTCACTTTGCTTCCTGCTAGGTGGGTGAAAGACGACTTGGGCTACAGTTAGCTCAGCACTACTTAGTGCCGACCGACTGCTGCATAGGGACTGACCAGGTGGCCATCGCCAAACAGAACAAATAAAGGTTGAACTGTCCCTGACATGACTTTAGCTGGAGCAATGATATATTGTCTCATCTACCAAGCCGTTGATTTTCACAAAACTTGTGGGAATGTAATATCTTTGAAACCTTTACTTCTCTGTCAAATGGAGCTGAAATTGGCCCCCAGGTTCAGAAGTTATAAGGAGGGAGCTGACAGACAGCATGATGGCATAAGCCTTGTTTTCTTAGGACGCCTGGCTAAAAATATCTAACCTTAAAAGCATGAAAATGAAGAGTAAAAGATATCATAAATTCTACAATGCTCCCATGATATACAAAGATACATTATCCACACCATGTACAATGGAATGAGATTTCACCCCCCCACAACAGCCCATGAAGTGCTGATGGCCTGTTGAAGGCAATGGTGCAATAAGAAAGTGACACGCGGCAGAGTTAGCAACATGCTTAACCCTATTCACTGCCCTCAATCAGATGCTGGAAGCTAACATGCCATAAATTGGTGTCTGCGTGACCTGACAGGGTTCATTGTTTAGTGACCCAGTTGTTGTCATTACAAATGGGCAACATGAGTTCGTAGCTCCTCTTTAAGCTTGGCCTCAAACCCTTGAAGTCTTTGGTGATATTCACCAGGTATGAAGTTAGACACTTTGTTGGAGCTGCCCAAGCTAGAAGGCTGGTCATCCTAGCCTCTCACTATTGATGCTGGAGAAAGACTGGCTCTTCTGAAGAGGCTCTCAAACTAGCTTCTCTGCTGATTCATCCTTTGAAGGAGTTTCTAACTCTCTACCGACCAGTAGAAGAGGCTTATGATACTCATCTCCTAACTTAAGCTCCAAAGATTTGTGTCTAAAGTTAGGCAGAAACACCACCACCCTTTAAAATGCTTGCAAAAAAATCAGATTTTGTTGACATAAAGCAAAAATGCCTCATTTGTCTATTTTCTTCTTTGAACACCAGCATCACATATTCCCTTCCATTAGCCTATGGAGCAGGTATATTAGTTGGCCACAGTTCCCTTGGCTGGCTCTGCAAAAATGGAGCTCAAGCAATGCTCATCCATGCTTCACGAAAGGTGAGGTCTCACATACATCACTCAGGCTCAGCCTGTACTTGTTGCAGTTTCAATGAAACAAATAAATGTTGAGAAACTAAGAGCCCAGGCTAGAGCAATTGATTTTAACTAACTATTGCTAAGTCCTTCTGCACTGAAATGTTCAGGGCCTAATGTTTCTGTGAAAGGCATAGTAATTTAAGCACATTTTGAGTCTGAACTAGCAGACTGTATCAATTAAAGGGGCAAGAATATGATGACTAACCTGTTGTGGCCTGGTTTACTTACAGGGTGGTTATTGATGTATACAGAGCGGGACATGCTAGCTGAGCTTCTAGGTGTTATACAGTTTCAGGTCCCTCAGCAAAGTCTAAACACTCTCCAATACCAGATTTGCACATACTTTCATAATGATGTCATGCATATGCTAAAATCCTGGTCAACAATTTCTTGATTTTCAGGCAGGCTATCCAACCAACAAGAGTGCAACAAAGTTGGTCTGCTAGTTTTGGCTGGGACAGAGTTAATTTTCTTCATAGTACCTAGTATGGGGGTTATGTTTTGGATTTGTGCTGGAAGCAGTGTTGATAACACAGGGATGTTTGTGTTACTGCTGAGCCAAGGACTTTTCTGCTTCTCTCCCCACCCCACCAGCGTATAGGCTGGGGGTGCACAAGAAGCTGGGAGGGGACACAGCTGGGACACCTAACCCCAACTGACCAAAAGGATATTCCATACCATATGATGTCATGCTCAGCATATAAAGCTGGGGGAAGAAGAAGGGGGGACATTCAGAGTGATGGCATTTGTCTTCCCAAGTAACCGCTACGTGTGATGGAGCCCTGCTTTCCTGGGGATGGCCGAACACCTGCCTGCCCATGGGAAGTAGTGAATGAATTCCTTATTTTTTATTTTACTTTGCTTGTGCATGTGGCTTTTGCTTGCCTGTTAAACACTCCTTATCTCAAACCACAAGTTTTCTCACTTTTACCCTTCTGATTCTCTCACCATCTCACTGAGGGTGAGTGAGCGAGTGGCTGTGTGGTGGTTGTTGCTGCCTCAGGTTAACCATGACAGTGGGTAATTCTATTCACAGACTCACAAAGGGCTAATCGGTGGCTTTGCCAGGAGCTTAGAGGAGGGACAGCAGGATGATTCACTGCTGAGGCAGAGAATGAGAAATGAACTGTGTTTCAGAGGCCACAATCTTTTCCCCATTTTCCTCCAGCACAATCATCTCAGCTCCATTACTTTGAACAGTTTGTTTCCCCTCAGGCACTTGCAATACCCAAGGCTGCTGGAGGTGCAGAACCATGACCTAATCCATCACCTCTGTGTGTCCACGGGGAGGTCGCTCCTCCAATGAAGTTACTCTCTGCAATGCACGGGTCACCCCACACCTTTGAATGCTGTACATGTTGCACTAGTTGCCATGAAAGAATGTGCTTTAGGACAGTGGAAATTAAGACAAACCAGTCTCCCCCCACCCTCTTTTGGCCTCCATGCTATTAAACAATTTCATTTCGGACAAATCAGGCTGACAGTCCTCACTGTGGAAAATCCACAGCCATGCCTGTGCCTTTAGATCAGAAACACTCTTAGAAACCATGCATTCAGATCTAATCAAAGCTTTTCAAAAGCTCAGCAAGTACCACCAGGATGCAAGCAAATTTTGGAATTTCCACCTCCCATTAAATCCCTCACTTCAAAATGAAAAACAAGTGAAATTTTCTTTCATTTAAAATAGGTCCCTTTACATTGCAAAGTGGTATGAATAGGAATCAAATATATTGTGTTGCATATATATAGCTAATATGACTTTGCATGTGTGCAGAGTACTTTGTGTGAAAGGAAGCACTTCAATATTTGCTCAGTATTCCATCTCCCAATATAAATTCAATATGTAAAACAAATGTTACCTATACAGCACACTCTTGTAAGTCATACAGATGTAGTTTGCTCCACCAGGCAGTATTTATTAGTCACAAATCCTAGCCAGCTTGTTTCTT
This sequence comes from Pterocles gutturalis, assembly GCF_000699245.1. Classification (NCBI taxonomy): domain Eukaryota; kingdom Metazoa; phylum Chordata; class Aves; order Pterocliformes; family Pteroclidae; genus Pterocles; species Pterocles gutturalis. The sequence continues at coordinate 32,834 of NW_010105547.1, read as the reverse complement.
TTTCTTGTATGTTGTAATGTTCGTAAGACAACTGAGTCTGGGGACTGGAAAACATCCTCATATGCAAATCTGCATATAAAGCATACCTTTGCATTTATTGTTTGGATATTAGGTGCTGTGACAAGATAAGTCATATGATGTGCAATTGGCCCGGTGAGGATTTATTGGTGTGTATAACGTATACACTTTTATTAAAGTACAAGAAGAAAATTACTTTGTCAATCATTTCTAAGAGAAAGAGGGCCTGGAGAAAGCATTAATTCTTCTGCTGTCACTTTTGTCACTGTAGCCCTTTCTATGCACAACTATGCATTAAAAAATATTGCTACTGCACTTTAATCATAAATAATACAAAAGTTTTCAGATTTCTGATTTGATGCAAAAGATGGTCAGATTTGCTCACACGTGCCTGCGCATGTGCACACACCTCAAGCAGCCAATACCTGAGTTAATAATTCATAATTAAAGATTCAAATAGATAAAACAACAGATGGGGAGGACATTGTTGTCCTTGTTTTGTCAGAGGAGAGGTAAACCCCATCTATAGGTAAAAGCAATCCAAGGCAATACTAGCACTTCTAGCACACACGTATTATCAATACACAAACCATTCAGCATCTGTGTTGATGCTCTTCCACTTTGCTGGAAATAAGACCTATATAATCGTCATAAGAAATAGAAGTATTTCCTTGGTTTTGCTTATATTTTGACCTTATGCACAACATTAGCTTGCTCACAAACACCTAAGGAAAGCATAGGAAAGGTAAGATCTTTCCTCTTGGATCTCAGACCTTCTGTCCAAACCCTTTCCGTTCTACCCATCACTGCAAGAAACAAGGTCAAGACTCCTGCTCCTGCCTCCTTGTTTCACCTCCTATGTCCGCTTTCATTTGATTGTACACTGTTCCTGGGGACCACAACAAATTTTTTCACAAACCATCCACAAGATAAACTCACATAGTGAAGTGGAAAAGGTTCTGTCTTTGGGCACACATGAAACAGATCAGCCTATGACTTGACTGGAATATCTGCTGGGATTTTTGTAAAAGAAAAATACAACTAACTTGTCCTTAAGCAAAGCGAAAGTCCATCTCTGGCTTCACAAGCTTCTATGTGCAAACACCTTATAGTTAAAAACGTTTACCAAGTACTGATTCACAGCACCCCATCCATCCATAGATCTATGTCAAGCCCAGGAAGGGCTTTGCAGAAGATGCCAAGCCAGTTCACAACCAAGTACCAACTCACTTTCTTATTTCTTGCTCAGCCATTTTGCAGCCCATTCACTCTGAGCCTGAGCTAAGCCCTGCCAGGAGGCTGTGAGCCCACTCCAGCAAGTCCAACAAAAAACATGGAGCCCAGGGGCCTGTCTGGGCCCAGGTCTGCTCTTGGATCAAAGAGCCAGTTGCCAACGCTACCTAATGGGGTGTGTCCTGAGGTCTGCAGCTTGCAAAAACATGAGCGTTGGCCTAACTCTGCTGTCCTAGGGCAACTCTGACTTAACTGCAGAGGGAAGAGAGACAGGGCTATACCAGACAGTCTGGCATGGCACGTCCCCTTCTGTTCTCTCATGCCGTATCACCTCCCCTTTGCAGCCAAATGTTCTTTTGCTGTGGGGTTGGTTTGTTGGGGTTTTTTTTTTCATATGTAACTTCAGAAGCATTTATGAATATGAGCCTTTAAAAGAAATGCAAAATAGCACAGCACCACATTGCCCCCTGTCCTCTCTCCCAGATGGGGGGAATCAATGAGTATTTTTCCAAAGTAATTTACAACTAAAGCCAGCTGGAATGGGATGGTTTACTTCAAAACAGCTAGCCTTCCCTCTCACCCCAAAACAGGAAGCCTGCACTCAAACCACCACTTGCAAATAGTCCCTGACACATGCTAATGCCAGGACCACGCCTGAGTTTGATGATCTATACAAGCCAAAACTGGAGCAGGGCCTGTGCTAACAAACACAACAAAATAAACTACAATACTCCAGTGCTGAGACATATGCCCTGGCACTGTCTTACCGATACAGGTGTAACAACAGCCTGTCCTTTTACAAATACCTGCCCCAGTGCTCCTCTGCTGATTCCAGGTACCATTCACACGTCTTCCCCCAGCTCTTTACCCAGATATTTCTACTTTTCTCCTCCACTTTCAAACCACAGACTCACTTCTGAGCTCCTGATCCCAACCACTATGGCCACGTCCATTTTCCTCCTCCTGCCATGTTTCACATCCCAGCCATTCGCCCTGCAGCAGTCCCCAGCCTGTCTCACCTTCTCAGAGCCCTCACTGGATTTGAAACCTTTAGGACCTAGAATAACCCTCCAGTGACAAAAAAGCATATAAAGATATTTCAGAGACGAACAGTTTGGCTAAACAGAGGCAGCTGTGCGCATGGACAGCACTTCCCTGACACACAGGCAATCTGTCTGCCAAATTTCGAGTCCTTGCCTGAAATAACAGTTAAAAGCAGAACAGGCAAAAACTTATTAATAAAACAACTGTGAGATTTTTGTTTTAATATTGGCAGAAAAACATATTTTTCCTGACCCAGTTTTGAAAAGTGCTGATTCATTTTTCTTCAAAGCTTGCTAAAATATTCAGCTAAACATAGACGCTTTTCACATTTTGGGAAAGTTTTAATCCAAATTATTACAGTCTGGCAAAGTTATAAACCACTGAAAACAGAATTCAACAATGATAAGGGCTGAGCAACCTTAATCACAGGCTTTGCTACTGTAGCTAATCCCCAGAGGGGGTTATTACACCAATAATAATTTTAAAAGATTATGGACTTACTTAATTTTTTTATTTCTTGACTTTGAGAGATTTCTGGTCTAAACATTTTTTGATGTCTAATTATGATAGGGGAATACAGAAGTAGTAAAAGTTATTGCAGCACACACATCACTCAGACTGCTAGATTTTGCTAAGAAAAAATGTTTCTTGGTGTGGAGGACAGTGGAAGAGTTGTGGAGACTTTACAGTTGCTCATAAACCTGGATTTTCTTCCACAGGATAATACAGTCACTAGTAGGCTGGTAACAAATTCACATTTCTGTATTGGAATACATTATTTTGTTTTCTTTAGACAAGAGAAGGAAAATTCAGGAAAACAATACATGTACATTAATTTTATTGCTTTTTAAGTGCCATAACACTGTGAAAGTCATCCCTTAACTGCTAGAAAGACGGGCTTCCCTGCACCATTTCAAAAGAACACACTTTTCAGACTAGAAAGCAAAAAAAGTGATATATCTCCCTTCTGAACCCCAGCCGCTGTTTTTAGCATCATTGTATCAAGCAAATGCATTCTGTTTTTTAAAGCTTCAAATTAGGAACATGGCATAGTTGCTTTTAAGTTTGTTTAAAAGCTGGCCAATGTTATATTTGCTTATTTAAGCTTCATTAAATTCAGGTTCCCATCTGCCTCTTTTTCATACTGTTTCCAAATCCTAAATAAAAGCATTAGTCCTTTCTGCTAGTTATAACCATTCTTGTCAGTTATTGCTCTCGGGGAAAAAAAAAAAAAAAAACAAAAAAAAACAAAAAAAGAAAAAAACCACATAAAACAAAAAAAAAACCCAAAACCTTAAAACCTTAGCTGATAGCTCTATATAAAAAACAGAAACACTACCAAAAACCGAAAAAGCCCCCCCCAAACCCAGACTCCTGGCCTTTCCAAACAGGCCAATATATTTGTAACAACATCTTTACAGAGTTCATGTATCTTCTTTATTGCTCTTCATAAACGGGCTATTGGATCCTTCGGACTTCCAGCGTGAAAAATGAAAGAATTTCCTCCCATTCTTGCCTCTCTTATCTCATAATTGTTTTGTCCAGAGCAGTAGAAGAGACCAATATAAATGTCTCTGCTGTTTTATTTGCCCTTTTCAAGCTCATTCATACATTTCTCGGAGGCGTTTTTTTCTCGTTTTCCTTTTGAATTTGTATCCGTTTACTGCTCTGTACACACAAGCAAACTAAATTGTTCAAGATTTTATTCCAGAGCCTTATGAAACACAGATAACAGAATAAAATATTTAACAGTGAGATTTCCCAGTGTCTTGTAATGATGGCACAAGGTAAAAAAATGTAGGGACATGTTCAGCCCTGAGGAAACCCTATACAACTGAACTTACGTCCCCAAACGTGTTAGTCTCCTGAGCATACAGCATCAGCCATCCTTTCTTCCAGACATCTTGGGCTACGTTGTTACAGCCCAAGATGTTCCAAGCTGGTAAGGAAAAGGATGGAGAAGGACATGGCTGGATACCAACAGCTGAAAGCTCTGTCCTGCATGGTGGGGTTCCCAGCTCCTGCATGTTTTGAAGTGTGGCAAGTACAACTAGAGAAAGCAAAGAGATGGTTTCAGGAAAGACATTATTTTTAATTTCTTTAGGAATATAAATTCTGGTGCGGGGCTTCAGAGAAATCCCAGGACAGGGTACCAGTAAAGATCCATTTCCTGCCCCTGAGTCTTGTTGTATAACTCTGCTAACCAAAGCAGATACATGCTGTTCCTGCCTTCCTCCACATTCCCACCTGTAGCTTAGGAAAAGCACTTTGGGTGCCTCCAGCAGGCAGAAGTTACTATGGGTCAACTTAACCTATGCCTATATATAGGTTAATAATCTGAAATTAAAATTCTATAGCTGACTCTGTTATAACATTCTCCCATAACCTTTTGCTAGCAGAAATCTGGCACAGCACAAAATCTGCGCCTGTGTTTTCAGATGACAGCCTGCAAGGCTTAAGACTGGTATGGGAATAAAGGTGATATGCCATTAATTATACAACAGAACTTGCATTGAGAGTCTAGAGAAAGAAGTGTGGAAACAATCTCTTCAGGGAAAGTGTCATTTGGTGTTTTTTTTTTTCTGTCCCCTTCTTTCTTCTGTAGGTTCTTATACCACGCTCACATCTGTAGCATCCAGTGGAGCATTAAGCAATGTGAGTAACATCTGTCAAACGTGTGGTGTCTGCTTATGTGAATGCTCACTTGGAGTGTTCCTGAGGCTTGGCAGCTGGATGTCTTTTGTGATCTGGAAATCAATCAAGGAGGACTTCTGCCAAATCAGAGATTTTTCCACTCTTCTTACTCATCGCAGCAGAGATTCCCCTGCTGAGGTAAAGGACACCAAGAGTGACAAACAGAAGTACCCAGAGACAGGCATTGCCCAGGATGGTTGGGCAAGGTAGGTCTCCCGGGGACTGGAGGAGAGCAGCACCCCATGCTGCCTCAGGAGGTGAAGTGAAACTTCAGTTTTATTTGGCCATGCTGTGAGGGTCTAGGGACATTTTACCCAGAAACTGAGGAAGAATGCTTGAAATCTTTCATTCCAGAAGTCATCCAAAACTGACAGCCCTGCCAGTGCACAATGTGAGTGAAAGTTCTTCCGTGATGATCAAGCTGATTCTATGATTCTGTGATAGCTGTTTTAATAAGACAGAATAAGAAGAGAAATATAGGTAGCAAGTAAGCCCTATGTCCCTTCAGAGAGTGGCACCACATGTTCCTGCGGCATCACACGCACCCTGGATGGATTTTCCCGTGGTACGCCGTGCAGAGTGGATCCTGTCCATGGAGAGAAACATCTCCATTTTGGTCATTTGAGCTGATATGTAATTTTCTTACAAGAAAAATCTTTATTCACAAAGGACATTCACATGACAACTTCATGCTGCTCTGTTAGATGAAGGCAAGGCCAGGCAGGCAGTGTAATCACTGGCGCAGGTGGGAGTAGATGAAGGCAAGGCCAGGCAGGCAGTGTGGCGCAGGTGGGAACTGCCTGCAGATCACTGGTATGATGAGCTGGCCGATGCTGTCCTGTGTCCAGGGGGTTTGTGCAGCACAACACGGCCCGAAGGCCACGCTGGGTGTGCAGCACAGTGCAGCACGGCACAGGCTGCTCATGATAGCTGCTACATGGATCACCAACTCTTCAATGTGCTACAGTCTCCCAGCCAAGATCAAGACATTCTACCCCTTGATCCACATAGAGTTTTCCTTTACTAAATATAACTTGCAGATTATATTAATAGTAACATAGGTTCTTCTCATGCCCTAAATACAATAGCAAATAGAGTGGACAAGGCCTGTTGAGGATCACTAACTCCTCCGACACAGTGTCTTCTGCACAGCTTCCAGTACAGGCAGTCAGGGAGGTGGTTTGGGGAGGTTCTGGCAGGGTTCCCCAAGGAAGCAGGGGAGTCGGGTGGCTGTGTACAGCAGCTACCTGAGCACTCTTTATCAGGGAGCGTAGTGATAGGACAAGGAGTAATTGGTATAAGCTGAAAGAGGGTAGATTTATACTAGACATTAGGAAGAAGTTTTTCACTGTGAGGGTGGTGAGACACTGGAACTGGCTGCCCAGGGAAGTTGTGGGTGCCCCATCCCTGGAGGGGTTCAAGGCCAGGCTGGATGAGGCTTTGAGCAACCTGGGCTAGTGGGAGGTGTCCCTGCCCGTGGCAGGGGGGCTGGGACTTGATGATATTTAAGGGCCTTTCCAACCCAAAAAATTCTATGATTCTTTGATTCTGTGAC
>NW_010105547.1:0-26221 GCF_000699245.1 Pterocles gutturalis | reverse complement strand
CGGGAGGGGGGGGTTAGAATTCGATGATCTTTAAGGTCCCTTCCAACCCAAACTATTCTATGATTCTATGATTCTATGATTCCTAATCCCCATTTCAGACTCATCGTGAGTCACAGAACAGCTCTCACTGACCCAGACATGCCTCTTGCACATTGACAGCATCAAGATACAGAACACCCTGTTCAAGTCATTTAATGGCCCTGCCCTCTGGTGAAAAGCTACAAGCAGTCTTTTTAGGGCAACACAACCTTGGTCATTTCAGAGATGAGGATTCAGCCACCCCAGATCCCAGATTCAGAGATACCTAAATCCTACTGACTCATGTATTGAATAACACCACAGAGAGAGGGGAACCTGTGTGGGATCATACCAGTGAGAGGTCTCCTGACAGCAGTGCTGTTTTCTATGTTTCTCTGTTGCCTGCTACAACTGTGCCTCCAAGCAGGTCTCACACCATTTAAGCTCATTACCCTGGGGCTCACAGACTCCAAGACAAATGTAGCTTGTGGCCAACAATGTCAAACATGACAGAGGGATCCACAAGTATGAGAATGGATGTTTGCTTTCTGTGATGCCGGAGAAATTTATTTCAAAAGCACAACTAAATATTGTATCAGATAAACTTTGTTCTATCATTTATAAAACACCTGAAGTACAGTTATTGAAGCACACTCATTTAATATAATACTGAAACAAAATACCTGATAAAAAATTAGCTCAATTAGCTGAAACATTTTTCTTCCTACCACTAACCTAAGACATAAGTAAAATTTTATTATGTCTAATGGCTGTCGGGGCTCCTGCTGTAATGACTTGAAGGAGCTCACTGAGCTATGATGTTTTTGCCACGTGAAGTTTAAATAGAGGGCAAGACATTCGGAGGTAAATTTCAGAGAGAAACATGACAAGCTGCTGGACTTGACGGAGGCAGGGAGGTCAGGAGAGAACAGGTAGATTTGTAAGTCATTGATGCAAAGCAGATAGCTAAAGCCACGTGAGGCAGCGAGCTCACTGAGAGGAAGCTTTTAAATGAGAAAAGTGAACCAAGGACAGTGTCAATAATCTGCGAGTAATTGCCTGGTTTTACACATGATGTCAGAGATACTGTAGGAAGAGCCTCCTGGGATTCACCTGAAATACTGTAGAGGAACTGAGCATGGAAGCAGGCAGAAGGTGTGCCTACAGCAGCACTTTAGCTCCCGTCAGGACTGTGTGCCAGAAGCAAGTCACCAGATCATCACCTGTAGGCTTATACCACCAGTGGTTTCTGAGTAAGCAAACTGGACTCTTTGGGGGTTAAATCAAACCAAAGGATGTTCTCCAGGTGCACCCCAGGTGCACAGAAGGAGTTCATTTCTTTGGACGAGAGTAGACCCAGTCTGGAGTAAAGCCTCCAGAACAAATTTAGTGTGGATGTCAGGTCTTCAGCACCCTTCCTCTCAGTGTTACAGCCCCCTTCCACAGTGCCCCACTGCTTGCTAAAGTAAACACAGTCACGGTCATATTGTCTCCAACTTTGCTGCAGACTTCCTGTATGGACTCACATAAATCATTTCTCTGTGCTTGTGTCCTTTATATATGAACTACTCTTAATACCACATCCTGTGCTCGCTGGGACATGCAAAGGGTAAAATTGTCAACGTACACCAGGCACTTAGACACCACGGTGACTAGCATACCTCTACAAGGCAGGGAAAACATTCTGTTTGAAACAAAATGTGGCTAGCATTCAGTAAATGAGATGGGGACCACACCCTGAGCACTGAAGATAAATATATGGACCAGACCCCTTGAACCTGTGAGCTGTGCCCTTTCTTGCACACTCCCAAAAACTAGTCCTGCTGCAAGAGAACGTGACATAAACAAAGACAAACTGTTGAAGAAACGGTACTGCCAGCTCTGAGCGGTGAGTACTTCACCTTGCTGTCTTGGCATTCTTTTGAGACACCTTGGGATGTTCCTTCGCTGTGAAACTGCATAATGTTCCAGCATTGTTTCATTCCAGCAGTAACAAAAAACAATTCACTGTACAACAGCGAGGGAAGGCTCTCTACACATTTATCAAGTGTCTCCCAGCTGATCTCTTTGCTTGAAACTTGGTCAACATATTTTTGTCATGTTCTTGAGGTTGATTCATTCCTGTATCTAACCCAGCTGCGTTCTGCTGCAGAATCCATTTAATTCAAACCAGAAACACTGGTCCCATACCTCATAACCTTGAAAGCTTTTGCTAATTAATTCTATACTCAGCATAACTGCGACATCTATGTTCTGTAGCAATCGTCAATGCAACGGTTACTGACTTAAATGTAAATCAGCCTTTACACAAAAGGAGTGCTATTCCTTCTTACTTCAACAGCAATTCTTCCTCAAAACGCCCAGTTGTACAAACCCTCCAGCAGCATCTGTTCCTCTTGCTGTGAATAACTTCCTCAAGGCTGCAAAGAGTCAGAAAGCATCAGGTAGCAAACTGCTCAAGACCTGTATTAAGAGGCCATGACCCACCTACAGAGCTTACTATTTAAATCAGTGAACTTCCTGAATTAACTCTAAAAGGACAGTTAGATTTTTGGAGTATTTGCTTTGACACACTTTACTAGCTTTTCTGGGAAAACAGTCATAGTACTCCAAAGATTTTTCTCAGCTATTGAATTTATGTTTGTTTGTTGGTTTCTGCTATTTGCACACAAATCTCTTTCCACTACGCTTGAATCACTGAAAAGGGAAGATCCACTCTCCGAACACCAGGCTGCAATAGCATAAAACATTTTTCTGCTTTGCTGGCACATCACATTATACAGGCTGTCCGTAATCTTAGTAGAACAGACAACGTAAAAAGCCTTCCTGCTTATATCAGACCTTGTTATTAAATTTATATCAATTTCTCATAATAACCTACATTTCCCTTTATCGTAACTCTGAAAAATAACTCCTCGTGCAGGACTTGAGCATGGCATTTGATACAGTCGTTGGAGGAATTCTGATGTCCCGTCTCGGGGACATGGCAGAAGATTAGCAGGATTGTGAGTAGATGGCTTCAATCATTCCTCGCAGACGATACCCAGTGAGTCATGAAGACTTTCTACTTCCAGGGCTATCACCCATGAAGTTTTGAAAGAGTCCACCTAATTCACTGTTTAGGAGAGGGCCCTCAGTGTGGAATAGTTTGGACTAAAACACAGGCAATATCCTGTGAGCACCCAGCAGTAGCTGGAATTGCCTCTGCTGCCCAAGGCCCTGACTGCACAGCTGGCTGAGAGCTGACGGCCAAGGGCTGCCGGAGAGGAGCACCGGGGAGCTGGCGGCAGCCGTCCTGAGCTGGCACAGCCAGCCTTTTCACTGCTCTGCTCATCCACGGGTCCTGACACTGATTATAAAACCAGAGCTATGAATGGCACATGAGAAGAACCTACCTCCAGTTAAAACAAGAGGTGATGTGACCCGAAGCAGCCTCTCTGCCAGCAAACCCACAGTACCTTCTGTCACCTCCTTCTTTAGATACAGCTAAAGACATTGCAGGCAAGTGCTCAGTCACCACTCCACTGCTCAGAGGCCTAGACCTCTTCTTCCAGTCCAAGAAAAACCCTCTGATCAGATATCATTTCCTCCTCAGTGTAGGTCTGGACATATTTATGCAGAATATTTTATTCATCTCTTCATTCGTGGGGTTTGCAGAATACCCTCTGCTTCATGTCTACAGCACTTCAAAAGTGCAATTAATTTTAAACAAGGTAATTGAAACAAAGACTCAGACGCATCTGTAACAGAGAGAAAAGAAGAAAAGAAATTTCATTCCATGTGTTCATTCCAGGGAAAGGCAGACAGACTATCCATGTTCTGCGAGAGTGACCCCTTTGCATCCAGTTGTCCAGCTTACTGACAAATTAAAACTGGGTTGTCATTTCTCTTGTGATGCAGTTCTAAGATAAATGTTTGGAAATGCTTCTTCTTTACCTAATTATTCATCCCTCTCACCTTTTTATGCACAAGTTATGTTAGAAACCCTTGCTAGGTGTGCCATATATAATGTTATACCTACCAACATGAGAAAAAAAGACTTTCTTCTTTGAAATATTTTGCACCAGGGATAACACATTTGTGCTTTTTACAGGGATCACATGGAGGTACTCATTTTCTTTGTTTTGGAGAGCTGGTCAGCAAACCTGGAGGCAGGGCTACATACCAAAGAGACACAAAGCACTTCTGACTACTTTAACAATACTTCAACAAAAGCAAACAAAACCATATTTTTAAAAATGTTCCAAGAAATTGGAATATATTCAGCCAGCCCATCCCATCAGCCTTTAGACTACATTCTTGCAGAAGCTCTCTGGTGGCAGAGAAATTATTTTTACCAGAGATCTGCTTAGGAGGAAAAAGAAGAAAAGACCTCCAGCATTCAGCTTGGATTTCTGCAATATTTTTAGCCATTCTGCATGGCAGAGAGAGCTGACATGCTTTCCAGTTTAATCCATGTGCCTAAAATTTGCACCCAAAGCTGTTGGCTTATATTCTGCCTGTATTTTACTTTTTCAGAGCTCAGCATAAGCAAGTCCCCTGGAATGTGGACAGACTATATTCCTGATGTTTCATATCAATCCTGCCCAGCAGCTCCAAGATAGGATAATGGGTCGTGGCCCTCTAACATTACCTTGTCACTAAAGGGATTGAAAAAAAGCTTCTTTGTCTACCTATCTCCTCATTCACATCTACTAAAGCTTTCATTAATCTCCTGATTCTCAATTTCAAGATGAATCAGAGTAATTGAGACATCTCTTCTCCACTTTGCTTAAGGCATTAAAGAGGGAATCTACCCTCTAATATCAGGACCCTGAGCCAGCTGTCCAGCTGATGGAAAATGATGGGACTGTTGCTACACCGGCATTTGCAAGCAGAGGATCTGGCTTCCCAGTCTGCATGGAGCTTCAGTAAGCCTAAAAAAGCCATTATCTTTACTACCCTAGTTAATACCTTGGTTAATTTAAAGATACCAGAGTAAAATAGCTCCCATGACTCTGTAATAAAACCGCAGTCCGTTGACTATGAACGTTTGTACAGCTGAAGTCAGAAGAAGTAGCTAATTTACAATGACATCTCCTTCACCTTTTTGACTGTCCACTGAAGACACCCAAACAACTCAAGCAAAATAGCTATCCCATCCTTAAATTGTTTGTGGTTGACATGGTTATACAAGGAAACACAAGTCACCAGTTTCTTATTACAGCTGCAATAGATGCAAACAGGTAGTTGAGGGCAGTCTCATAGAATCATAGTATGATTTGGGTCAGAAAGGACCTTAGAGATCATCTAGTTCCAGCCCCCCTGCCATAAGCAGGGACAGCTTCCACTAGATCAAGTTGCTCAAAGCCTCATCCAACCTGGCCTTAAACACCCCCAGGGATGGGGCATCCACAACTTCCCTGGCAACCTGTGCCAGTGCTTCACCACCCTCATTGTAAAATATCTCTTCCTAATACCAAACCTAAATCTCCCCTCTTTCAGCTTGAAACTGTTACCTCTCATCCTATCACTCCACCCCTGATCAAGAGTCCCTCCCCATCTCTCCTGTAGCCCCCTTCAGGTACCGGAAGGCTGCTATAAGGTCCCTCCGGATCCTTCTCTTCTCCAGGCTGAAGAATCCCAAGTCTCTCAGCCTGTCCTCTTAGGGGAGGTGCTCCAGCCCTCTGACCATCTTCATAGCTCTCCTCTGGACCTGCTCCAACAGCTCAATGCCTCTAGTCTCTGAATTCACAATGTAAGTACACCAGATGAGAAAGGAAAGTATTACTCTCCACTGAGGGTAAACTGAGTCTTAGTCAGACAAAGTGACTCATTACCAGGAAGGATTTCTCAGAGCCAGGAATTTAACTGAGATCTTTTAAGGCACAGCTCAGAACTTTAATTACTGGCTCATCTACCTTCCTTTCTCCTTCGGACCAAAGGTTTTCTCATAATATAAAATTCTTCCTACAGGTCTAAAAGTTAAGCTATTGAAGAAATGTGACTTCTTAAACCTACCAAGATTTGTCCAAATAAAAAAAAAAACACCATCAGAAATAAAAGTAGTTTTTACATCTCCAAAGCAAAGCAGAAAATATTAGCTAATTCAACCTTACAAGACCCCTATGAGTTAAGTACAGGCTACGCTTCTCAAATATGCTTTTTATCCCTCCCTCTCTCTTTTTCTAAGCATGCAAGCAAAATTACAAACAAGGTGCATAATGCTTCTGTGTGGTAACCATGGTAATCAGCTGTATCAACTACTGTAAATGGCAATATAACTACTGAGTGTCCTAAAAACAGACCTACTCTGCTCTCACATGAGGTTTCCTACATACAGCCACGATGTCCTAAAACCAACTTGAATACTTCTGCTGAGCAACCTTCTTCCAGGCAGTATTAAGGACTGCCCTTTGTAAACCTATTCTAGAGGTGGGTAAACAGTCACTGGTTGCTTTGGAAAATCTAAGCTCAGTGCCTACCCATGTTTCAGACACTCTCTGGCTAATACAGCCCTGGTCTTTATTCTTACAGATTCTGTACCCTGCACAGGACACCCTGTTCCATGACAACTCTTTCTGTCTGGATGAAATTAGCATTAGGACTGTTAATCAAGATTATGACTTGGGGAAGGGGTAAGATTCAAATGAATGGGGCTAGAAACACAATATTCTGGGTTTTTTCACCAAACTTTAGCATTTCCCCAAACAATATTGTTCCCTTCGTTGCTTTAAGTGAACACAGTTTCACAAGAAGTTACTGGGCAGCACCTTTTTGGAAAACAAGTATGTTTTCCAGCCTACTGAAGCTAGACAGCATCTGTACAAGACTGACTGATGCTCTGCTTTTTTGATTACTTCAGCTGAAGAAACATGAAAGCCAGTCCTTTCCTCCAAGCACAGATACAAGATTACAGGCACCTCTAGCTAGTATAACCTGTACCCTTTTGTATGCCCTGCCTCCACCATTTCTTTTATTAACCTTATTTTGTTTCAAAACTTAATTCCTCCAGGTGCTTTGTTACCACATGATGGCTGAGGCTGCTTAGTTTAATAATGTCAAACCCTCTTTATGCTCTTCCCACTCGATGAGGCTAAGGCTCCTCTTACCTGGAGATGGGGTTTTTCAAGTCTATCACTCATAAAATGGGAGCTCCAGCAGGTTGAGGAGGAACTGGAATCACTTAAATACAGCAAGAATTTGCAACAAACATAATAGGGTTCAGTTGCCACTGTGCTAACAATTTTGCATGCCAAAATTCAACTTTTAGTCTCCACAAGCTTATATAAATAAATGCAGCATACCTGTCCGATTCTGCAAACTGTTCTGTTATTTAGACAAGCATTACAGTTGATCTCAGTGAGAGCTCAGTCTGAGTCTGCAACATGTAGGTCTGTTCTCTGTTTCTAGCAACAATTTTCATAACAGTATTCATTTCCAAAGTGCTTCACAGGCTTTATACCCCCAAGACCAACTCTGGATGGAGAAGAGAGAAAATCAGAAAACAGTGCTGGCCACCCGCAGAAAGAAAGGAATATTCGGACAATATCAACATTTTGGGACTGAAACCCTGGTTTTATAACACAAAGATCATTGGCAAAGAGCTACATAGGTGACATCCATCAAGGTCTGTGTAACCCTGGATGTCCAACTACAATGAGGAAGGTGCAGGACTGGCACATTTCTACACAGGAGTGGCCAAACCTCAGTATTCAGGTTTAATTCTCAAGATAAATGCATAGTACCTTATAAACTGACCCATGAATCCTGGGAAATTGAAAGACTGAATTAAAGCTACTAAATGTGTACCTACAATTCTAACAGTTGTTTGCAAACAGATTCTTAAAACACTTCCCAGCCTTCCCCAGCAGCTCCCCTGCGCTCCCCCGTTTCCCTAAATGCAGGGAAATTTGCACATTTTAATTCTGTTCCAGTCAAGGTAGTTTTTTTGTGCACCTTGCTCACCAACAGTACTATCAGCGACATGATAAATACCTCTTAGATACCATTCATCTTCTCCTTCTTGCTATTAAAGTGAACCGTGTGTGCAGCATAATATTTTGTTGCAAAAGGACTTGGGCTTTACAGGGGAGAAAGAAGGAGACTAATACAATTGTCTACTCTTATTCTGGAGAAGGCAGGTGAAAGAGGCAGACACCCAGGAAAACAGGAGGTGATGAAGTTTGCAAAGGTCCTTAGTCCCTGGGACACTTTATTCAGTACGAGAAAAATCCGCAGTCGACCCATTAACGCCTGATTAATAGCAGGGTAAAGAAGAGAGAGGCTGCGGGTTGTTCGGTGCCGCTCTCACTGCAACGATTTGAGGAATTGCATCCCATTTCCAGCGCTGAGCCCGCACAGGGACAAAGCGCGGCCACATCTGGCCAGCGGTGCCCACAGCGCGGCGGGACCGGGCCGCGGGGCGCCCCCTGGCGGACAAACCTCCGCACTGAAACCCGGCTGCCGGCACGGGCAAAGGAGCGCGCGCAGGGGAGAGGGGATGGGTGGCACTAAGGACACTTCTACCGGTTTTACTTAAAATATTAGCTCTGCACACACTCTGAAAAAAAGGCCAATCTTTTCATTTTCGTGTTTCTGTGGGTCTGCAAGACTTCACTGATGCAGCTAAATTAAGGCAAACAATGTTCCTTCTGATGACTTACTGTTTGTGCTTTTGGATTTGAAGTCTTTGACTGAATTGGGTTTTATAAAAAACGGAGTGTGTATTATGTTATTTAAATATCACTGAATGTATCAGAGGCGAAGCAAGCAGAGCTAAGAGACAGGCAGTGGTGGCTGTGGCATGAAACAAGGGAAATAAAAAAGAAGAGGGAAGTAATAAATGCTGTATTCAGCACAGGCAAGCAGCAAAAGAAGGATCTAAGGAGGAGAGTTTAGCTTGTCTGACAGTTTCATCTGAAATGCAAACACATTTAATTGTTTATAAAAGGGAACTGATAGTGCTTCTGCCTGTAAAGGGAAAATTTCAAAACCTGAAGATCGTGTTTATGAAACAGAAAGGTGAGTGTAAAATCTTTGCTAAATCAGGAACACTGTTTCATAAAGAAGCCTCTCATTTAAAGAGCAACAGTGCTGTATCTGCTCTAAAACAATGAGTATTTACAAGGCAAGAACGTTGACTCTGCTATGATATTCTGCATTGCTTCCTATAATTCAAATAAGAAATATTTCAAAAAACATCTTAAGGTCTGTCATGTTTTTCTGAACATCAAGCCCAATATTTGTACTACCCCTTAGAAGACCTTTATAGTAGGTGGAGAGATCAAGAAATCAAAAAACAACAAAGGCATAGTCCCTTAACTTTACTTAGATCCTGATTCTACATACGGATACACACACAGAAGAAGAATTTCATTTCAGAACTGTAAATATTCATGTGTGTCTCCTGCAGCAAGCGTTTTAAAGAAGGAAAGTTCCTAAAAATTGAAAGGTGCATTAAAAAAAAAAACAAGGAGGACCATTTCATAGATATTGCATCCACACAGTCAGGTTACATGTTAACGCTCCATTTAGGATCTTTTCTGACAGAAGCCCAGCTCTCCTGATCAGAACTCCTTTGTACAGAAATGCAGGACATCTCTGGTAGAAATCCTGGATTCTCTTAAATTGAATCATTCCCCTTTCCAGTACTTGCTCCATCCTTCCCCCTTTCAACTGGTAGCATCTGGTGTTAGACCTCAATCTCTGTGCCACAAAGAAATAATAGCAGTATTGACATTTACAACTTTACATAAATATACCCGAGTAAAGGCATATGAGTAAAGCGTGGCATAAGTAAAGGTGACAGCGTAATGTTGCACACACTATTTAAAGCAAAAAGGCAGGAAAAAAAGCTTCATACCGGCTCTTGGTAAGATTAAACATCCTCCTCTTAAGGAAGGAAGTGAACCAGAACTGATCGGAGCTGGAGTCAGCGGAGTTTTGGAGCACTGCGTGTCTGCGAGGAGGGTCATTCCAGTTCTTTTGGAAATCGATTACATTCCCCAGCTACCTACTGTTATATTGCACCAGGATATTATTGTACAGTCTTGCTACACAGCCCTCCATTATAGAGCAGCTCTATTGCCATTTCAATGCTCAATGAAGGCTAGAATTGCCACAGAGGTTTCAATTAAAGAAAATTCAAAACGAAAATGGAGAAAGAAAAAAAAAAAAAAAAAAGGTTGGGTTGAAAGTTTCCAGCAAAGGTATTTGTGGCTGTCTGTCACCCTCTTTTTTTCCCCCTCTCTCCTGAAGGTAGTCTAAAGAATCCGTTTAAACAGACATGTGTTTTGCAAGTTCTTGGGAAGAACACAAATGGCATCGTTCCAGTGGTGTAGTAATAAATAAAAAATAGCTACCCTCACCCGTTTGGTATAAACTCAATATTGCCCAAGTTAGAAGGGGGTGAAATACATTTAACTGTATTCACCCTTGTCTGCTTCACCACAGGATGCTACTAGGACATATCAAAAGTTGTCATTCAGTCCATAGCAGGCTGTAATCACTATTTTTCCTAACTTCTAGTCTGGTTAAAACACCCTGTGGTACCCACCACAGCCACACAGGACTCCATATACTCTTATCTAAATTGAACAGCCCAGCAGAACGGGTTTTTACCAACTACTTTATGCATATCAACATACAAAACCCGAGCACTCCCTGGGCTAGCAGAGAACACAACCACTTGCAAAATGTGGTTTATGCTTGCCTCTGCTAAAGTTTGATTTTTTAATGTTCTATCTTTTCTACTAATGGTCTGAACAAATTGGGTTAATTGTGTTGTTGGCTGTAACAGACCCTATATTTGAGTTCAAGATTAACGTTGCAGCCAGTTTCCAAGGTGATGGCCATTTAATTATTGTTTATGTAGAAGTGATTAACTAAATGCCAAAAAATCCTAGTCAAAACTCGAAAACAAGTAGGGTCTGTAAAATGCTAAGCATAAACCTAAAGAATTCAGGCGAGCATGTGAGAGCCTGTCTATAAGGGGGCTTAATCCCCTTAAACAATCTTTATGTCAAGAATATGCTGTTTACAATGAGTTTATGAATCTTGAATTGTACTTTCACCGTTCGGTTACATTCTTTGAAACTTTGCACAAGACACGGCTGGAATGAGAGGCTATCGTGGAGGGTAGCAGCCCTATTTGAGAGGGGTTTTTTCCATGCACAGGTCTCTCTTTAATCCTTATTTTTATATCTTGATTGCATTTCACAATAGCAACCAGGCGCTCCAGGCAGTGTTTTTAGGGCAATTACTACAATTCTCGGGTGGTCACTCTGCATTAGATTTCATGCCTTATAAAACAACATGAGGTGTGCTATAATCACTCAGAAATATACAGCCTTTCATGTCCTATTGCTTAATTAAGGAGGGTGTTTTGCTGTGCAGATATTATTGCTAGTCTGTGGTTTTTAATTTTACCATACAGTAAAAGCACCCTAATTCATACCAGTAATGGGCAAACCTGCAAATTAGTGCATTTTCTGAATTAGAAAATAAGTGAATAAATTGCAGAAAGAAAATCTAAATGTGATCGCCACGGTATTAGAGCAAATGTGCTCATTTATCCTGGGGAATACAGCCGAGTCTCATTCTGGCGATATTTGATAGCGTAACACCTTGGATTTTTTTAAATATAATGAGGTTTCAGACCCCAGCCCTACAATGAGCTCCCTGTGTGCGGACTCCTGTGCAAACACGGATTTCAGCATGACCTCCTGGGAGAGCTATCTGAGCATCACCTGTGGCAGCACCGAGAACAGGGTAACAAGATACTGGAAGGGCTTGTTGAGCAGGGTTTTGTGGTGATTATAATTTCTGTGAGGTGGTGAAATAAAAGCCAGTTATCTTCCCAAGACTTTTACATTAGCCTAAATATTGTAACTTCTAAAGCTACACTTGATTTTTTGAGAGACCTTGATAAGTAGGTAAGTAGCAAAATTTCACCTACTTGAATAAAATATCTATAATCTGACCAATGGTGTGCTGCAATCTCCAGTTCTCTCTCTTTTTATAAACCCACTGTCCCTTTTGCTGGGATACATAATATGACCAACTGCACGGACAAGAACTCATGGAGTAAGGACATTCACTCTGACCATCTCTCTTTCTCCCTGTACCAGAAATTAATAAAACTGTTGGCCTCAACCTTTACCCCAAATTATTTTGACTTCAGCAATTTCCCACACATAGACAATTAGAAGCACAATCTCTAACAAATTCCAGCCATGTCAATGCTCCAAGTTCAAAGCCTGGTGTTTGAAGGCCATGGGACAGCCCGTAATGAGTACAGAGGTTTGTATAGATTCTCCAGCAAGATCCAAATGTCCTCTTCTAGCATGATGGTCCCTGTTGAAGGAGCTGTTATGACCAGCTTGCTTCAGCACCTTCCATCAGCCTTGTCTGGGCAGCTCTGCCTGCCTCACCCTTCATGTGAACATGCCCTAACCCACAGGACTTGGCATGAGCTGGAGGAGGTGAGCAATGACTGCCTATCTAAGCTCTTTAAGCCAACCTTTGGTCAAGTTGGCCAAGTTGGCCAAAACACCTTTCCACCAAGGCTCTGCACATCTCTTGTTGACTCACCCAGCAGTATACTCCAAGAGCCCAACCAGGACAGTAGTCTTTGTCCTACCTTTGAAGAATTTCAGCTCACCAAACTCCTTTCTGCACCTGGCTAGCAATCATTAATGCCTAATAATTATCACCCCTGGTCTGGTGAAGGTATATCTAGTCAGCAAATAGCTAATTGCCTTGTCTCCTGGAGAAGTTCATGGGGTCATCTTCACAGCTTTGGACAGAAACCCTAAATCATCACCATAGACAGATTGCCCAAGCCACCACAACAGTGCTTCCACAACTGCCTGGTTTATGGTGTTTTGCTGCTTCTTTCCGGGCAAATCATGCTACTCTGACAAGCTTTGACCTGCACTGGCAACTTCTGGGTATGAAACTGTTATCCCACGGGGAGGAAGGGAATCTGTGACCTGTCTGGGAGTGAGGTTTCATCCTAGGTTCATGAAGAAGAAGTGTGTGATGTCCCTCCTGAAAGTGAAGAAATACTTCACTTCTGCCACAGGAATTATTCCATGCTCTTCAGCCTGAGATCTGGCTATTTGTGACTACATGCTCCAAAATTACTGAATAATTCTGAAAGCTACTTTGGGTCTATGACCCACAGAAGCAGTGATCTTAACAGCATGTCTACAATGCAGCATGAGGAAAATATTTCCTTCTATTGACATAAAATTTATATGCAACGTACTTCAATGAAGCACACTTATTTTCCTCTTCCCCTTGGGAAAACAGAGGGGAAAGAAAAAAAAAAAATGGTTGCTCCAGTTTTATTTATGTTCTCTGTAATCATAAATATCTGCATTCAGTCTCCCTCTTACAAGCAAAACAAGCCAACACTGCAATCTCTTATGCCAGGCTCACTTCTGCACTCGTTGTACTCAGTGGCCAAAATTCATCTGGATTTCACAGGGAACAAGAGCAGGCTCTATGTATAAGCTCTCCTTACACATCTTGCCATCTGTGCTGAAGTAAACAAAAAAAGCCATATTAAAATCAAGCTCAGCTGGAAACAGAAGGAGAGAAGGAAATACCAACAACTGCTAAAGATAAACAATTTTAAAAGGTGTTAAAAATAATGGATGGCTTTTTTTAAAAAGTTACAGCTGTGCTATATATGACTTTCTTCAACAGGCTCATGTTGAGGCTTCTTCTTTAGTGAATATTGCATTTATTAATATAATGTATAAAAAAATATATAATATTCATTAACCGTATAGACAGTAATAAAAAATATTTTAAATTATTGATACTCTTTCACTCCTGCAAGGAGAAAGATTTCTTCATTACAACCCCAGCCCTATTATGGGCTGTGTGCATGCTTAAATTTGCACAGTTTCATTTGACAGAGAACCATACAAGCCCTGGGATCTATCCCCAAAGATTTTGCTCAAGAATAACTGGGTTGAGGCTCTCACTCTGAAAAATACGATGTTGTGGCACAGGCTTCCAATCAGTAAAGTACCCCTGTTTAGGAAACTAGATACCTAAGACAAGAAGCCTTAGGCATGTGCTTATGTGCTTCCTTGAATCAGCCTGATTGCTGTAAGTATTTTCCCTGAGGCAGAGAGTAGGTTTACAGACACAAGACCCAAATTTGGGCCAGCCCAAAGATAATTGAAATACCTCTCTTCCCTCTCCCTCTTTTTGCTACTAAAAGAGACGGGTTTGCTGCACATCTTATTCCTATCTGCCTTTATTAGGCTTTTTATAAAAGTGTAAGGAAAAAAAAAAAATCAGCACCCCCGACATTTTCCTAGGTTTAAGATCTTAACAAATGAGGACACAGCTGGGCTACTTGGTCTGTGGATTTGCTAGCTGCAGGATTAAGTCCAGTTGAGCTGAAGTTTATAAACCAAGTTATTGACTTTAAAAATTCTCATACCGCTTATCAAAACGCACCACATTGAAAGAACACCCTTCCCAGAATCAAATGTGGGAAAGCTTTCTCAATTATAGGCAGCCTCTCCCCACACAGCCGCCCTCACTGTAACCCTGCATCTACTTTATTTCAAGACTCACTCTCAAGTCGCTCTAAAAAAAATAGCCTTTTCTATCTTCTATCCCAAATAAACAGGGTCTAGGCAGCAAACGGTTCATTGCATAGAGCCCAGCAGCGAAATGGGAAACCAATAGTGCCACACCGGGCATCCTCCTCCCCCAGCAAAGCCCGGGCTGCCATTAGGCGCTACTCACCTAAAAGGATTTGTTTCTAGTCTGAAGTTAGCACGGCGCCTTTGTACCTTGCTTTTCACTAAAGGTCTGATCCAGCTGCCATTAAAATCAATGAAAAGGCTCCCATTGACTTCAAAGGAATCGAGGTATACTATATATTGCAGTAGATGAAAAATACCAAAGGAAAAGAAAACCTCTGCCTTTTAGTGTATACTTTCGACTTTTATATAGTCTTCATCGTAACAATGTTTTGAAGGAAAGGGACTGGAAAATTTTCCAAGTCAGTCAATGCTGAAAACTGCAAAAAAATAAAGTTTTTGACAAAAGCAGATACTGTGCCATTTATTTGAATTTTTTTCTTTCAAAAATTGTTTTCAACAGTAAATATCCGCTTAGCTTAAATTTTAAACTATCAATAGAGACAGGAAAACATTTTAAAATATATAAACTTTGGAGGCATACACATTCTTTTTGCCCACTTAAACTTGTCAGCCATCAGACCTCCAGCTCCACATTTCTGTGACTTTGGAGCCTGGAAGAAAAAAAAAAAAAAAAAGAAAAAAAGCTTGGATATTAGTGCTGTTATTCCATGTGTCTGTAGGGAGAACCCCAGTGCCTGCCTCTCAGCCCAGTGCTCTGTGACAGACATAAGATGGGATAACACATATAAGAAAGAGAAGGATTTATTAGAGTACAGAAGAACGCTGGGCTAGAAATCCAGCCATGAAGCTTTGTAGATGCATATACTTAAAACACCTTTCTGCAGCTTTATATACCATTGCAGTTATTGGATTTTTCATCTTTGACTCAGATATGAATTATTTAATTAGAAACTTCAATACTTGCATAACTTTGAAACCCTTCCACCATTATTCTTATTTTTTAAAAAATACATATATTTGCACCTATGGGAATTTCCCAGCAGTCAACTTTTATTGAAAGCAGTAGAACCACTGAGGTAAAATAGGTTATTCAGGTAACTTGGTTCAGATTACATCTTGCTTTCCTTGAATGTAGTGGCCTAACATTTGGTTATCATTTAGTGAATAGTATTTTCTACTGAATTATTCCCTCTGGATTCTCTGGAATCCAACTGAAAAAGCTTGAAAGCATCCAGACATCTCTAATTTTTTTAAACACTCATTTTAATTAATTCTCTGTTTTTAAAATATTTTATAATTCAATACCTCCAGCAGGTCTGTTTTGTTTTTTTGGTTTTTTGGTTTTGTTTTTGTTTTTTTTTTTCCCTTCCCAGTAGACTACTTTGAAGGAATCACAAGCTGCTGAAACTCTATGCAGGGCATTTGTCCATTATGGAAAGGAGATGAAAAAAGCATTTCACATGCTGCTGTTCTGAGTAAGAACAAGTCTGTTTCTGCCTCACATGGTAGGGTCATGTGCGTGGTGGGTTCAAAGAACAATGAGAGGGAAAATATGGGATGCAATTATATGATACCTATAATCAACTGCAAACACATAACTTACCTAAGGGGTCCCTGCTGACCTGCTCAGGGAGCGACTCCAGGAGAGGAACTCCCATCCACTGCAGAGTTTTGCAGTTGGAGGACGTGGGCAACACGTGGGGTCTGTCCTCTGGGGTTAACCCCTCACGCATCCTGGGAACCATGGACTCACACACCCTGGGAAACACAGATGGGACAGCATCCTTCCGAGGCAGCCCGGCATGGGCGCTGTGGGCTTCTGCTAAAAATCCTGACATGCTATTAGAAGAAGTGACTCATTCCTGAAAAATAAAGGTCGTTCAAATTGGTAAAAGATAAAGCGGGATGTGCCTCTAAGCAATTTATGTGCATTACATCAAATTGCCAGGCAGATGCTTTGCAATCCTACAACTGCACCATACCTGGTGTTCTAGGGGAATGGAGACGGTTTGCAAAGAGCAGCAATTAATCTAGTTACAGAAGAGTAATTAGAGTATTACAGGGGTGGACAGGTTGGTTCATAAAGCTGCTCTAAGGGGAGATACCTCTTTTTACTCCACATAAACAGTGAATTTGCAGGCTCCTGCTGCTACCCCCTCTCTTGAACAGATGGAACTGGCACATGGGGCACATGGGACGCTGCTGGGGCAGCAACACACACACCTGGGACACACACGAGGTTCCTCCCATGCAGCCACCATCCCACTATCCGTGCTCAGACTGCTTAGAGCTCAGGGACCTGACACAGGTCCACAGGATTCACTGTCTGCAGATGAATTGATCATACATTTCACAGCCGACCTTCTCTCCCTCCTCTCTTATGGGCATGGGCACCGTGAAATCACCATCAGAGTATTCTGCACTGAAAGGCACGCGTTTGTAAAACACCTTTATGGGTATCTATCAAAATATTGCTGCGAGCTGGCAGAAAGCACGCTGGATGTTTAGGATTTGTCATCATTTAATGTACTTTTTTTTTTTTTTTTTTCCTAGAGAGGAACACCCCCATTTCATGAAATGTATCCAGCTTGACACCATCTGGAAAAAACGTGAAGGTTGGGATGAACGACTGAACAGCTGAGGGTCGCAGCTCATGCAGTTTGCAGGATGACAGCCCCTGACACCGGCCAGGGAGGAAAGTGCTGTGTTAAAAGGAAAGACAGTGATGGGCCTGTTTGATTTGGAGGCATGATAAATAATGAATGTGAATCACAAGGACAAGATAACACAGTACTTTTCACTGACTCTAATGTCAAAACATTTCCTCTTCCCTCTGCTTCGTGTCCAAGGGAGCATCACTGTTACCTCCTTGCCTTTATCAGCACCACTACCCTGAGAAATGCAGAGGCTGGAAGTGATTAATTTTGGGACTCCAGCCCTGGACACGCTAACACCTGTGCCTAACTTCTCATGAGTAGGTGAAGACCAAGGGATTATTCCTGGCAGTCAAGTGAAGCACACGTGTGTGTCTGACTGAGGGTTTCTGACACGAAGGAGTCCCAGCTCCGCAGGATGCAAGGATTAGTTTTTTATCCCTAGTGCGTAACAAGATATTGCTCTTTAAAACAGTCACTGGTGCACAAGAATAGGAAATACAAATGCCATTTCCAAGAGAGACAAAAATGTTTTCAGCGTAGTAACAAATATCCTAAAACAGTCTGCATGGTGAGTGAACAGAGAATTACACTTAAATTCAATATTCTTAATGTACATTTCTAATCTTAAATTTCTAAAAAGATTAGCCATTTACGGGCTGAATAACAGCTTCTGCACTCCTTCCAGCTAGTACAAAAATCATAAAGGTTAGCAAACCGCGTGGATCAGAATATAAACTAATCGGCATCTGGGATTAGGAAGAAATCTCCTCCAATTCATCGGTAAAAGGCTTCCTCAAATACTAAATGGAGCCCATTATTCTGTTTGGCTGTTAATAACCCAGGTGACATTTGCCATATGCCATCAAAGAGCCCAGGGTCAATATGAATTTTATCTCTGTTAAGACCTGCAGGTACGGCCTCAAATTGTGAGTCCACAATTCAATAGCAAGTTGAGCATTCCCATTTGTAAACAGTTTTTGAAAGCAGTGGGGATTATTTGGGAACTGTGTGATGCAAAGGTGCAAGGGAATAAGGCATGGAGGGGAGGAAAAGAATGGAAAGAAGATTTTGACGTAGAACAAATATCAAAGTTGGTGATTTTCCTTTTTTCTTCGACAACTGTGCTAAAGTTGTCTTTTTAAACTGGAATCACTGTGTATCTCCAATCAAATCACATTCAGAGCAGTTATTCTAGTACGGCCCTAGCTGCATTTCCACTGTAATTTAGGCACCTTATTCATATGCTGAGTTTCCTACAGAAAGGGAAACAACTGGAGGAAATTTTTTTTCATAGCTAAAACAAAGTACAGTGAAGGTTTGACCTTAAATTAAGGATAACACTCAATATGTTCCCCATCGGTTTTTCTGGAATAAGGTTTGACAGCCTTATACAGGCGGAATTAGACCTCAGTTTCCTCTGCTTCAAAACCTCTAGAAAAGTCACACCTTGTGCAAGAGGGGATCTGGGAGATCATTTCAGCACCTCTTTTTGGAGGAGCCATCTCTCCTACTGAGAATTCACAAGATGTGTTCAGGGTTGGTGGTAGTCCTAGCCCAGAAAATCAAGCTGGCACTAGGAAACTGCTTTTTCCAGAGCTGCCAAGCATCCCAGCTGGGAACAACCCTCACTCCCCGATGTCTCTTGCTGTAGTGTCTGTATCCCATGTGCCTGCCGTGCAGACCTGCTGCCTCATCTGCACCTCTGCACAGCCCGCACCTTTGTGGGATGCTGGCAGGAAGGTTATAGAATCATAGAATCACAGAATGATTTGGGTTGGGAGGGACCTTAAAGATCATCGAGTTCCAACCCCCCTGCCATGGGCAGGGACACCTCCCACTAGCCCAGGTTGCTCAAAGCCTCATCCAGCCTGGCCTTGAACACCTCCAGGGATGGGGCATCCACAGCTTGGTTGGAGAGTTATGTTTTCCCCAGAAGAATCCAACCACCCACCAAAAGCTTTTCCCAGGTCTACAATTACCATCTAAAACCAGAAGTCCATTTGTATGCTACCTGGCATGTGCCAAGGGAGGATGTTTCAGGAAGAACCTAAAACAGGGAGATCATGCTGCGATACCTCTCTAGCACATGTTTCCTGACCCCAGCTCATTACAGCAAAGGGATTTTTTAAGCTGGTGCTGGTGCCTCTGTGTTTAGCAGCTCTCCATAGATGTTTTTCCTTTGGGAATTCATCCCAGCCCTTTCTGAGCCCACATAAACCTTTGGCATTCAGAGTGCTCAGTTTTGTGAATGTCCAGAAGTTGTCCAGCACAAATCACGAGCAGAACAACTCCCTTGGGCTGTTTTGAAGCCGGCGCCTGCTATTTGCCTGTGCTGGCCCTGAGTCCAAAGGTGATGCTGTCACATACCTGGAAGCCCTGCCAATCATGACGCCTGACAGAGCAGCCAAACATGCTCCATTTCCAGGAATATGAGCAGTTACTATGGTTATTTTTTAATGCTGAGTGAGGGTCTGCAAGACTACAAACCCAGTACTACATGAAATAAAGGGCTCCCAGAGGTTTATTCTTGGGTTTCAGCCAGCAAACACCTGGTCGCATACAAAACTCTCCATTCAAGCCAAAGGGACAACACCTGTGAGCACAGTCACCCCCACGATGATACCTGTCTGGTTTCCCAAACAGCAGAAAATGTGTTCCAAGCTGCTCTGAGTGACTGATGTGCTCCGTGCTAATATTTGTTTCACAAGTCATAAATCTGCTTTGCTCACATGGTTCTGGGGTAACCATAAAACAACCGCTGAAGGTGGAAACTGCAAGAATTTCAGCCACCGCCAATGAGTGATAACTTGCTGTAGTTTGAATATTTTATGCATTACTAAATCAAAACTTAAATTAAAGGCAACTCTTAAAAGCCACTAATATGATTTCTGAGCCTCTGAATACCTTCCAGCACTGAAAAATTTTATCCATAATATACACAGGCATGATGCTGTAACATGCTAAAAGCCCCGGACTGTGGGTACCAATTTATGTGGAAAGTTCTCTGCCTGGGCTTTACATTTACATGCACTCATTGCCAGAAACTAAGGTGGGTGTTCACAAAAATCATTCAGATGACTTCTGAAAATCATTAAGGCAAAGTCCTTGCAGAAAATCACAGGTTATTAGAGAAGTAAAAAACCAGTTCTATATTCAACAGTCTGTCTAAAACAGTGATACCAGTAACAAATCATCTTTTGGAAACAGAAGGAAATTTAACATACCCCAGGCATAGCACAAAATACAAGGAAATACACTTTGCAGCAATATTACTGTCTTCTTAGAGGAGTATTCTCCTCTGGATGGAAAGATGGAGAACTCTTCAGATATGGCGATTCTCTCCAGCTGCAATACACAAGGAATGTAATAGCAAACACAACAGGACTAGTTGTTGGGAACACTCACATGCTTAACTTATTTGTGTGCAATCCCCAGGAATACATCCCTCCCCCAATATTCAAATACTAAGTGTTTTAAGATGAAGAAAGCCTGTATCCATGTAATGGAAGGAAGATATCCTCCTCTTCTTCTCTGAAAACGCTACAGGACTTACTGTATTGCACTGTGCCATTTCAAAATGGTTGTAAAACTCTGTCCCCAGGCATGAAATCTGCTCACTTACTTTGTAGCAGTGCATCAGCTAATGAGCTCTTATTTGCCTTTCCAAATTAAATCACTCGTTACAGGTAGGAGGAATTTTGCAGCGGTGGGTTAAAAGTAATAGAGTTTAAAAAGCACATTAAGCAACTTTTCTAGTCTGTTCTAATTCAAAGGTACTTTACTGCTCTTCTAACACAAAAGTACTAAACTCACACGTCAAGTAAAAGTTGCCGGCAAACTCCGAGGAAATGTGCCCTTTTCTTTCACTGTCAGACAGCGGCGATGCTGCCGTCTTCCTCCGCCTCCAGTGGTTATGTCATCTCTGAGGTCAGTTTTCTGCTTCTTGAACATGACTTGGCTGTTTATGAAACGTGAAATCAGCATCAACACTCGGTAGCAACTTCAAGAAAGAAGCCTTGGGCTAAGAAATAATAATAAAAAAAAAAATCCTTATTTTTGCCCACAATGAGAAAAATCTACACAGCCACCACCTAAGGGCTTTCATTGCCTTCGGCACAGAAGGAATCCACATTCAGAGAGTGCAGCCTAAACATTTTCACTCTCTGAGCTCATCATTTATTTTGGTGGCAGACATCCCTGGGTGAGACAACCTCGCCAGTCATTAATCCCTCTTTAGATTAAACATGAAAGGGGGTCTATCCTCCCATTAGCACAGGGGAGATGTAGTAATATGGCCCAAATTAATGTCCTAATCATTCCCTGACAGAAGAGAGTTTAAAATATCCCAACTCTCTCACTCCAAAATCATACCGTCTGAGTCTGATCCTTTGAAAACTGGTGTTGGTCATCACGAATCTCAGATTTCAGCTAAATTATTCAGAGTATCGTGTGCACCACACAAATTATGCTGGGGCAGGGTGGAAGGGGAATGAAAGGGGTAAATTGGTGAATGGGGAAACCTGGGTGAAAAATCTAAACACAAGGCAGTTCAGCCAAACCCTGACTTCTTCACAGTTATTTCATTACAGAACAGAATTTTCCTCCAAGAGAGCACTTGCAGAAAACACCATCTTTGCTCATACTTGCTTGAATACACATCCGTATGGGTTTTCATTCTTAGTGTTTACTGGGGCCCTGGTTACATTCTCCAGCCAATTTACTCATCTAATGTGTTTTTTTCTCCCTCTGGCTACCGTGAAACAAAGCTTCAAAAGGGATGGGCAGGAAAAAAACCTCCTCTCGCTAATGTTTTTCTCTCCTGAATACTGAGGAATTCTATTTCCCTGGCACTGTTTTCACTATGTACAGGCATGTAGCTCTGTACATACCACAGCTTACTACCCCATGCTCCATACGAGGGATATAACTGAATAGGTTTATTCACAACTAAATCCTCAGACAGCTCAGCCAGTGCCAGGATTTCAGTCTGTGCTCATGGGGCCGTGATTAGTCCTTGAGAACATTCTGAAAAACAGCCTGGCTGATTATTACTCCAAATAACCGAGAAAGGAATGCAATAGATTGTCCAGGAAATACTAGAAGAGAATCAAGATTTGGGTGTTTGCATTTGTTTGTTTGTAAATGTTCTCATTAGCTCATCCATAAGATTTACACTCCATGCAAGAATTACAAAGGTGAAATTCTATAGAGTGTCCAATGAAAGAAGGCAGATAGATCATCACATCACTCCTTTTGAATACAAAAGCCTCTGAATTTCCAAATGCAAAAAGTTTGTACAGAATATTCATGCCGATATTGTTAATCATATCTTTATTGACTATACAAACCATTTATAGAAAGTTTCATGGAATTTAAAAACAGAGCTGAGAGCGTGATCTCCAGTATATCTCAAAGCAACATGTTTTATCCCTATTTTAAACCTAAAAACTAAATCACAGCAGTTTAGTCCTTGGGAAAGCAGATTTATGTATAAAGGGAAAAGAACCTGTCACTATCATCCAAAACCTCTGCAGAAGAACAAATGAATGAAATGAGAAACATCCAGGTGATCCCAGTGTGCATATTGTGCCTGATGTACTGGAGAAGATGTGTAACCTTCAAAATCCTTGCTCATCTGACATGAGGCAGAAATCCTTATCAATTCAACTATGAGAATTAGTTTAGCCACAAATATGAAAGGAAAATCCAGCACCCAGGCAATCACGATCGGGGAAGGGTGGGTTTGCACCAGTGCAGAACACTGGCAAAAAGCCATCTGAGGCCTCAGCTCCAGCCACCCGTTCATCTCTGATGCTCCAGGGGAATGCAGAAAAATGAAACAACTCCCAAATAACCAAGATATATGTGGCCAATTTTATCCAAGATAAAAAATAAACCCTTCCTGACAAGTCTGCAAGACCTCACCGAAGCCACGAAAGAAGAGAATTATTATTTAATAATAATTATTCTCTTTTGAAACTGCAAGTGTTAACGAGGATGCTGAGAGCAACACCGGCAGTGCTGGTCCCCGGAGCCTCGCGAGGGACTGGATAGCAGGAGGAATAACAGGTTCTCAGACTGTGAGACAAGGAACTGCCACCAATCTCCTGACAAAGCTCCCACTCACACATGCACAGAAAGATGTACAGATTTTTCCACAAAGCAGATGAAAGCATGTATTTGAAAATACATATTTAACATCCTCTTAAACATCCCTACCCGTGACAGCTTTTTACAGGACAAACAGTTTTATTATTTAGGGCTCTGTGGGATAGGAAAATGTGTCTTTTAAGGGTGGATTTGTCTAACTTAAGCTTTTAACCCCCGGGTCCTGTAATACCTTCCTCGGGTAGATAAAGTGGCTGCTCGCTCTTGGATATCTTTTCCATGGGTCAGTACCTACCCGCAGTGACCAAGACACTTCCCAGCTTCTTCCCCGATGAGCAAAATAAGTTGAGCTGCTTATGGCTCGTGTTGTCACGCTTGTTTTCTGAATCCTTTTTCATATCTTTCCTTTGAACTTACCTTGGTACTTCCACATTGCTTTTGAACTGCGATCACCAAAACTGGACACAATTTCTAACAGTAGCCTTACCACTGTTGT
Organism: Pterocles gutturalis; assembly: GCF_000699245.1. NCBI lineage: Eukaryota > Metazoa > Chordata > Aves > Pterocliformes > Pteroclidae > Pterocles > Pterocles gutturalis. Next base: position 2,324 of record NW_010105547.1, on the reverse strand, counting down.
GCATGTGGGGAACATCAAATCCTCTTATCTGCTTGATATTACTCTTTTCTACATCTCAGGATTGCGTTGGCCTTTTAGAGTTACAGTGAGATTTCATTTTGTAGTGCCTATCCAAAAAGAATCCTAAATCTGTCTCAAAGTCCTTGCTTTCCAAAAGAGCGCCTCCTGCCCTGCAGAGCCTCTTGTCTTCATTCTTTATTACATTGCCTTGCACCTAGCCAATATTCAAACTTTTTACTTTGACCTCTTCATTAAGCACTTTGGGTCACTCAGCAATAATAATTTGCCCCTTTATCACTTATTCTTCCATTTGCTCACTGTTAACCTGTGCCATGTGTAAATCTGATTCTGTATAATTTCTTTGATCATTGATAAAACATTTGGCCTTTAGTCAAAACTTGATTCCTAGAGGAATCCATTAAAAAAGAGTTTTAGATAACATTCAGATTCTGTTCAAAGCATTAACCAAATCAAAAGCAGGAGCACCGCCACCATTTTCCACCTGACTTTTACCAGGCATCAAATACACGGGAGGAGAACTTCTCGCTATAGTCAGAGCAGTGATGCCACCCCCTCCCAGGGTGTTGTGATTATGAACTCCCTGACACCTGTGAGACGCTGAAGGGACAGTCTGGGTGCCTGAAGCACCTACTTAATACATAAATTGTGGGGTAAATCAGCCCTTCTAAAATAGATGTCTATAGGTATGTGTCCTGGTTTCAGCTGGGACAGAGTTAACTTTCCTCAGAGTAGCTAGTGTGAGGCTGTGTTTGGATTTGTGCTGAGGAGAAGCTGATCACATCCTGATGTTTATAGTTGCTGCCAGGACAGTCAAGGACTTTTCAGCTTCTCTGCTGTGCCGGTGTCTGCAGGGGCAGGAGAAGCTGGGAGGGAGCACAACCCCAATTACTAGCCTAGGATTTGACCTTAGGTTTAGGATCGAGACCCCGACTGGTCAATAGTCTTTTCCATATCATGCACCCTATGCCCAGTATATAGATGAAGCTCTGTCCAAAGTGCTCTGTCTTGCTCCAGGTGGTCCCTCTCCCAGGGTCATCTCCCTCCCTCAGTCAGCTCTCGGACACTCAGGCTCTTACCACCATTCCAGGATTGCTGTTTCAGGACTCTCTCTGCTCCAGGACCACTAGCCAGGAACTGGCTGAGCCTCGGTCATTGGGAGGTGAGCAGTATCACTGTGTATCACTCACTTGTATATTTGCATATATTACTATTAATACCATCATTAATATAAGTCTGGATAGGAGGAAAACACAGACTGTGGGGTGTAGCGCTGTCTCCATCTCGCTCCAGAGCTTAGGTACAGTTCCCCGGAGAGTCAGTGGCAACCAACACAGGTGGCAACTAAGTCTTCTCGGAGGCTACCGCTTGTCTACAATTCCTCTCTGTGAACCTACTCCTGGTTCTTTCAACAGTCTGGCTTACAAAGTACTTAACATTTACAGGAAAAATCAGTATTTAATTAAACTGAATTACATCCCATCATTGTCCTGAGATTAATTTGGAGGCCATCTAAATATGAAGAAAAATTATGGGTAGCTGCTTAACCAAAATATTACAGCATAATTCTGGGTCCCTCTATTAAATGACAGAATGGCAGCAGCTCCTCTCCATGCCTGGGATGTCACAACACTGGTTCACTCAGAGATGAAATGAATTATTTGACAAGAATGGGGGGCATGACGTGTCTGCTAAAGGAAATGTGACTGAGTCATTTATATATTTTTTTTTTGTTCTCGCTCTCTGTTCTAGTTATGTGACAGATAACAGAAAAATAGGAGTCAAACCAATTTAATACAGACATTCAGTTCAAAATGGCATGTATTTTCGTTTTCCCTGTATAATTACGAGGAATAGGTGGAAACATATTTAGACAAACAAATCAAACAAAGCAACTCCCTCCAAAATCACCCTGAAAGTCCTATTCCTCCTACACCTCCCCTCACAAAGCAGTGGAGTGGGGTTACTTTGAGAAAACTCAAGCAACTGATGCAATGATTTAAATGCCAATGAAAATACCTCTCAGTGGGATTGAGTGGGACTACAGATGATAGGAAAGAAAGTTGTTAAACAAAATCTTCAAAAACTATAAAAAACTCCCGTCAAACAACTGAATTTTCTGCTATCCCCAAACACCAGAAATTTTCTCATGTTAAATTTCATACAGTTGGTGATTACCCATTTCTCTAGTCTATCCAACCTAATATTTGTACACATGCTTATTCTTAGCTTCTTCAAACATTATTTCTAAATTGCACTGCAGTAAAAAATTTTACTGCTGCAGTAAAAACTTGTTATATGAATAA